>NC_091954.1:117336782-117481782 GCF_031021105.1 Erythrolamprus reginae | reverse complement strand
TGAAATTTCTCCGTTCAGATGCAGAAAACCGAGCGGATTTGTGCAGAACCCAGGACCATCATCCACTCGATGTCAAGGGTTTTTGGCGTGTCGTTCCTCCTCCCACGCATAGTGGCCCAACGCCCCGTGCGATGCGCCTCTCCACCACAGCTATGCGCTACGTCTTCCCGGAAAAAATTACAATGGTCAAACACAGACAAAAGTGGCTCTTTTCTGTAAAGTGTTTGCGTTAAGGGTGTTAGTTTAAAAAAAAAAACCCTGCCTTCCCCCCAGCCAGACTGTTATTAGAAATCGAGACGGATGACAAATCACATTGCGGGGTGTCAAACACAACAACAGCCAAAGGACAAAAGCCTGAACAAGTCGGTCCACACCAGGCAGTTTTTGGAGGAGTCAACGTTGGGGTCTTCTATTAAGAGAGAGTGCAAAAGTGCAAAAAGGAGGAAATTGTAGAGGGGATTTGGTCCATATCAATGCAGAGTCCGGAATTCACAGAAGCACCTTTGGAGGGAGTTAGGTTGGGGGGGGGGGTCATCTTTGGAAAGTGCAGAAAAACAGGGGGGGGGCAGGAAGGAAATTTTGGCCCTTCCATCCATGGGAAGGTCAGCGGGAATCAAGTCCAGGGTCTTCTTTAAAAGTTAGCAAAAAAGTGCAATTAAAAAAAAAAGAAATTTAGAGACCAACCTTTGCAAGAGGTGAAGTTTGGGGGGGGGGGGGTTGTCTCCTTTTCAAGTGAGCGAAAAAGTTGCAAAAAGGGGAGGAAATTTAAAGAATGAAGCTTTGGAGGGGATGCGGTCTGGGGGTCTTCTTATGTGTTAGCATCAAAAAAGGAAATTTAGAGCAGAGCCTTTTTGGGGGGTGAGGGTGGAAGGAATCCAGAGTGGGGGTCTCCTTTAGAGGTAATGCAAAAAAGTGCAAAAAAAGGGGAGGAAATTTAGAAACTTTTGCAGAAATCCCAAGTTTGGGGGACGACTTAGAGAGCGTGAAAAAGCGAAGGATAAAAGATTTTCCAAAGCCTGTTTTGGTCCCAGTTCATTAGGAGGCCGAGAAGAGATAAATGGGGGGGGGGGGGGGGGTTCCCCTTTGGAAGAGAAAGCCTGGTGCAGGGGGGTGATAGAGGGTGCCCCTTACCTCATTGTATTGGGTCTGTGCGTTATTCTCCAGGTACAACATGTTAGCCGTCAGGTTTAGCAGGGCCTCCGTCCTTGCTTGGGGCTCCAGGGTGGATCTCCGTCCCGCCAAGCCCCCCCCAGCCCCGAAAGACCCCCCAAGGAAGGAAGGAACGAGAGCAAACCCAACCCAACCGGACGCCCCCCCGATGGGTGATGCCACTTCAATGCCGCTTGGGGAGACCGAGTGTGCCTCTCGCCTTCCCTCCAGATTCCCTTATATACCTGTCTTTGGGCAAAGGAGGCGAAGGGGGGGGGGCTAGGGCGGGCCCGCTTGGCTCTACCTGTCAAAAAAACTCCAGCGGCGCACCTGGCCTCCTGCGGTGGGAGGAGGCCTAACCTGGCTCCCAGCTCATTAAGTGGTTAAGGAATCCTTATCGTCCATCTCGGAGAGGAGGCAGGAGGGAGGCACACGCCAAGAGCGACAGGCCGGGTGCTGGGCGCCCACCGGCTGGAGACCAGGGGCAGAGGGCAGGGATGGGGCAGCGGGGGGGAGAGACAGATAAGGGGGTGGTGGGGTTTTTGGGGGCTGCCCTCCCTTCCTTTCAAGGCCTTTTGCAGCTTCTTTGCAGCCTGCAAGAGCAAACCTAGCAGGGAAGGGACCTCGGAGGTCTTCTAGACCAACCCCACTGCTCAATTAGGAAATTCCCCCCCTCCCAACATTCCGGTGCAAAGTGGCGGTCCGGTTCTCCTTCGTACGAAGCACCAGCAATGAGAGGACCCACAACTGACAGAATGGCAAGAGCTGGAAGGGACCTCAAGAGGTCTTCTAGTCCAACCCGCCACTGAAGCAGGAGGCCCTACGTCGTTTCAGACAAGGGGGCTGTCTCTTTGTTTTAAAAAAGCTTTTTTTCAGGGTGGAGATGGGAAGGGAGGGAGGGAGGGAGGGGGAGGGAGAAATGAAGGAAAGAAGGAGAGGGAGGGGTAAGAAAGGAAGGGGAGAAAGTAAAGAGGGAGGAAGGAGAGAAAGATAAGATAGGAAGAAAAAAAGATACCGAAGGAAGGAAGGAAGGAAGGAAGGAAGGAAGGAAGGAAGGAAGGAAGGAAGGAAGGAAGGAAGGAAGGAGAGGCAGGGATTAAGAAAGGAAGGAAAAAAGAAAAAAGGAGGAAGGAATGAAAGATAGAAAAGTAATAAGGAAGGAAGGAAGGGAAGGAGGGAGGGAGGAAGGAAGGAGAGGGAGGATTAACAAAGGAGGGGAAGAAAGAAAAGGAGAGGAAGGGAAGAAAGATAGAAAGGAAAAAAGATAAAGAAAGAAGGAGTGAGAGGGTGGGATTAAGAAAGGAAGGAAAGAAAGTAAAGAAAGAGTTAGGGAGGGAGCTGAAAAGGGACCATGGAGGTCTTCTAGTCTAGCCCCCTGCTCTAGGTGATCCTATACTAATTCAGACAAATAGGTTACCCAGTCTCTTCTTGCAAACCTCCAGTGATGAAGCCCCCACAACCTCTGGAGACCTCTGCTAACCATCGGCTGCTGGAAAGAGGATATAAAGGGGATTTGACCCTTTCAAGCATTCTTGGGAGGGGAGGGGGAGTGTTTGGTCCCTGTCACTGTCGGCCACCTTGAAACAGGCTTTGAGGGTTGCTTTAGGCCCAGGCATTGAGGGTCTGGATGTGTTTTCTTGTTTATTTACTTGATTTCCAATTTTAGACACAAATGTTTCTTTATTTTGGAAAGGCACTGATTGATTGATTGATTGATTGGCTGATTGATTGATTGGCTGATTGATTGATTGACTGACTGACAGATTGACTGACTGATTGCATTTTTGGTATGCAAACAGCCACCTATTTTTTTTTATTACATTCCAGTGCTGTGCAAAGATTGACTCTATTTTATGTCAATTAATTTCAATTAATTTTGCGAACAGGCACTTCAATTTATGCCTCCCATTCGTAGCTTTGGGCCTGATCATTTCTCCATTTATTGACTGACAAGTCCTCAATTTGCAACTCAATGGAGGCTCAAGTTTCTGTTGTTCTAGCAAAACTCTTGTATCCCAGCAGCCACTTTTCCAGGTCCCATCGGCCAGACAATGTCGTCTGGAGGGGGCTATGGGGAAGAGCCTTCTCTGTGGTGGCCTCAGGAAATACGTACTGCCCCCTCCCTCCTTGGCCTTTCGTAAAGCTTTGAAAACCCACCTCTGCCAGCAAGCATGGGGGGCCGTGAGCGACGAGACTGTTTCTCGGCCGATAGTAGATATGTCTTTTAAAATGTGGGTTTTTTAGTAAAATTTTATAATTTTTATAGTTATTTAGATTTCTTGTGTATTGTTATATTTAATGTTGTCATCTCGAGAAGGGCAGTATAAAAATCAAATCAAATCAAATCAATCAACAAACAAACAAACAAATAAAGAAATATTTGCTCCCATTTATTTATTTATGTATCTCAATGTTGGGGAACTTTAAGAGAGGTGGCCTTCAACTCCTAGAACTCAATAATCATAATAATAATAATAATAATAATAATAATAATAATAATAATAATAATAATAATAATAATATTTATTAGATTTGTATGCCGCCCCTCTCTGAGGAATGAAATGAATGAATGAATATTTATTTGTTTATTTGTTCCTTTATTTATTCCTTTATTCATTCACTCACTCACTCAATTTCTATGCTGCCCAACACCCTAGGGACTCTATACTTTCTTCCCACGGTTGTTAAATGAATCCCTGCCGTCATGTAGTCAGGAAAACGGTCTTTAAGCGAATCTGTCTTTCCCCGTGGACTTTGCCTGGTCGGGAGAAAGAGGAATCCGGGGACGTTGCGACCGTTATAAATGTGAATCAGGGGCCAAGCCTCCAAATTTTAATGGTGCTTCCCTCTTCCCTCCAATCAAAGACCCCCAAAGGAAGCCAGATTCGTTTAATGACCGTGTGCCTCACTTTACAACAGCAAGGGATTCACTTAACGACGGTGGGAATAAGTCAAGACGGAGCAAAAGTCACTTAACAAATGTCTCGTTTTAACAACAGAAATGTGGGGTTCCGTCGCACGATGATGCTACAAACGGACGTTAAGAGTGAAAAACGACGATGTCTTTTTTCCCCATAACTAAACAAAACGTTATAAGGCCGAGGAGTGCCTGTCTCGGAAAGGAGTACCACTGTGCCTGCAGGCCTTAGTAAAGAGTTGGCAACGTGGTGTAGGCAGTGAGCAAGGAGGGAGGAATTTCTAAGTCTCTTTGCTTTGATTTTGTCCAACTCAGCTGCCTCCCGGGTGGGTCGCTTAGTCACATCAGCTTCCCTGATGCCCCGGACAAAAAGGGGGAAAACCCAGGGCTCCTTCCCTGGCACCAGAGAGAAGCCAGACAAGAGAGTTGAGAGGATAGGAACCCATCTATCTATCTATCTATCTATCTATCTATCTATCTATCTATCTATCTATCTATCTCTCTGTCTATCCATCCATCCATATCTATCATCTATCTATCTCTATTTCTCTCTGTATCTATCCATCCCTATCTTTCTATCTATCTATCTATCTATCTATCTATCTATTCATTTCTCTCTCTGTTTATCCATCCATCTCTATCATCTATCTATCTATTTCTCTCTCTGTAGCTATCCATTCATCTCTATCTATTTGTCTGTCTGTCTGTCTGTCTGTCTGTCTATCTATCTAAAGTATCTATCTATTCATTTCTCTCTGTTTATCCATCCATCTCTATCTACCTATCATCTATCTATCTATCTATTTCTCTCTCTGTATCTATCCATTCATCTCTATCTATTTATCTATCTATCTATCTATCTATCTACCTACCTACCTATCAGTCTGTCTATCTATCTATCTATCTATCTATCTATCTATCTATCTATCTATCTATCTATCTATGCATCTATGATCTATCTATCTATTGCATTATCTATCTATCTATTCATTTCTCTCTGTGTGTCTATCCATCCATCCCTATCTATCATCTATCTATCTCTATTTCTCTCTGTATCTATCCATCTCTATCTATCTATCTATCTATCTATCTATCTATCTATCTATCTATCTATTCATTTCTCTCTGTGTGTCTATCCATCCATCCCTATCTATCATCTATCTCTATTTCTCTCTGTATCTATCCATATCTATCTATCTATCTATCTATCTATCTATCTATCTATCTATCTATCTGCTATCTATCATCTATGTATCCATCTATGCATCTATGTAACTATCCATCCATCATCCAGCCAGCCAAATCCTACTAAGGCCACACCTTAAATTCTGCATTCAGTTTTGATCACCATATTACAAAAAAAGATTTTGAGATTTTGGAAAGTGTGCAAAAGAAGAGCAAATAAGATGATTAAAGGTCTGGAAACTAAAACATATGAAGAACGGTTGCAGGAATTGGGTATGGCTAGTCAGTGAGAACCATTAACCAGTGGAACTGCTTGCCACCAGAAGTGGTAGCTGCTTCATCACTGGAGTTCTTTAGGAAGAGATTGGACACCCTTTGTCTGAAATGGTATAAAGCCTCCTGCTTGAGTAGGGGGTTGGAGTAGACGACCTACTATGTCCTTCCAACTCTTCTCTACTGTGTTCTGTCTAACATCTCTCTCTCTCTCTCTCTCCCCCTCCCTCCCTCTCCCATAAAATATTAAAACTTTATTTTAAAATTGAGATTTAAATCTCTGCCATTTATGCACCATTCTTACGTTTCCCATGTATCTATGAGCCCTTGACTTGTGATCACAATTCAGTCGCAAGATTTGCATTGCTAAGCGAGACAGTTAAGCGAGTTTTTAATGATCTTTCTTGCAACTATTTTAAGTGAATTGGTAGAGAGGTTTCTAAGTGAATCCAGTTTTCCCATTTGATTTTGCTTGTAGGAGGGAGGAGGAGGAGGAGGAGGAAGAGGAGGAGGAGGAAGAGGAGGAAAAGGAGGAGGAGGAAGAGGAGGAGGAGGAAGAGGAAGAGGAGGAATAATGGTAGTGATGAAAGTGGAGAAGTTCTAAATCAATTGAAACTTAAAAGTACTGGAATATGATGGCAAAAGGGTTAAAAGAGATAATTAAAAATAAAATTGAAAAAAAAAAACAGAGTTACTGTATTCTTATTAGGTATTTTCTCCAAGAACTATAAAAAAGATCCCCAATATTTAATTATCCCTATTCTGACAGCTGTGAGAATGGCCCCTACACAACAGTGGAAAAACGAAGAAATCCCTAGAGAGGGAACGATGATTTTAAAAATCACAGACTGCGCAAAGATGGGTAGGTTAACAAAGAGGTTAAGAGGGAAGGAGGAGTGAAGGGTACTGTAAAACATGGGACAAATTCTACAATTGGATATAATTAATTTAATTTTCTTTGATTTTCTTCTCTATTTACTTTTGTGTCTTCTTTTAAAAAGTGGAAAATTAATTTTTAAAATGTTAAGAAAGGAAGGAAGGAAGGAAGGAAGGAAGATAGGAAGGAAGATAGGAAGGAAGGAAGGAAGGAAGGAAGGAAGGGGAGCAGGAAGAAGAGAAAGGGGGATGGAGAAATAGTGGGGCTGGCGGACGTGGACTTATGACCAATTGAAAGTGTAAGAAAAAGCCCCCAGACCCAAAATGGAGAGGCTCCGAGGGATGCAATAGGAGGGGGTCCTCCCTTCTCACTGGGGATGGGCCAAACCCCTGCAGACCCCCGCTCCCAACTAGCTAACCAGACCCTCGGGGTCTACTAAGGCTTATTACCCTACCCCTGAGCCCCCACCCCAAATAATGCCAGGGCCGAGCCAGGCCAGGCACCTTCTCCCCTACTGGGGGCTCTCCTTCCTTCAAGAGCACGGAAGGCGGCATGCAAGCCCACTCCCCAACTGACCCTCCCGGATGGACCAACGACCCTCACCTGACCAGCCAGGTGGGCATCAAGGCAGATGGCCCTTGGGAGCAGAAGACAAACTGGCTGGCGGTCCAACACCAGACAGGAAGCTAGTCTTGCCCTGGAGCCGGTCATCAGCTGCCCTTTGGCCGAAGCGCTTGGCCGGAGAGGCAGAGAGGTCAGCAGGAGCAGCTGGTCAAAAGGTGATTTCACCCAAGAATGTCCCCCTTATCTTGATGGCCGGGCCTTGGGAGGGGGGAGGGGGGAAGAGACACCCCCCCTCCTGGACTGGAAAAACACAGCTGTCCATTGGCGGCTGGAAAATGGATTTTTCTCTTTCTTGTTTTAAACTTGGGTGCCCTTGTTTTAAAACTTTTCGGCGCTTCTCTAGGTAGTCCTTAACTTACAACCGCAGGTGATTCCACTAAGCGAGACAGTCCTTAAGTGAATTTCGCTCCCGTTTTACACGACCGCTTGCCATGGTTGTTAAATCAGTCATGCGGTTGTTAAAACCGTGCTGTGCTGTTCTGTTCGGGTCTGAAAGAGTAGTAGATGCTTGGAACAAACTTCCAGCAGACGTGGTTAGGTAAATCCATAGGAACTGAATTGAAGCCCGTTCGGGTCTGTGAAGCCCGTTTTCGAACTTTGAGACCCTGTAAAAAATTTTCCCTGCATATCTGAAACTTGAAATTTCATGGCTTTGCATCATGTCAGGGGTTCTCTCTATGAGGATTTTTTTGGGGGGTGGGGGGCTTATTTTTTCCTGGAAAAAAAAAGGTCACCAATGTTCTGTTCCCGGGTCTCCCTGACCTGGACCGAAAACTCTTTATTTTAGGTGCTTATATTTGGTCAATTTGAAAACCTTTTTCACTTGGAAACTAGTTTGAACATTTCTGCACACAATGAAATAAAAACTGAAATAAAAAAATTATTGCTTATACTGTATTTTTATTTTGCTCATAAAAGGCCGCCCCCCGCTATGTTCAATTTATATAAAAATTATGCTATTAATTTCAAAATTTCACAAAAACTGGTGGGTCAAATGAGGATCCAGATTGTCAACCACTTAGGGAGAGCTAGAAAAGCACTAGGAAGCTATTGCTTTTGCAAGAAAGGAAGGAAGGAAGGAAGGAAGGAAGGAAGGAAGGAAGGAAGGAAGGAAGGAAGGACGAAAGAAAGAAAGAAAGAAAGACAGACAGAGAGACAGACAGAGAGACAGACAGAAAGGAAGGAAGGACAAAAGAAAGAAAAAAAGACAAAAGAAAGAAAGACAGACAGAAAGAAAGAAAGAAAGATGAAAGACAGACAGACAGAGACAGAAAGAAAGGAAGGAAGGACAAAAGAAAGAAAAAACGACGAAAGGAAGGAAGAAAGAAAGAAAGAAGAAAGACAGACAGAGACAGACAGAAAGAAAGGAAGGAAGGACAAAAGAAAGAAAAAACGACGAAAGGAAGGAAGGAAGAAAGAAAGAAAGAAGAAAGACAGACAGAGACAGACAGAAAGAAAGAAAGGAAGGACAAAAGAAAGAAAAAACGATGAAAGAAAGAAAGGTAGGTAGGTAGGTAGGAAGGAAGGAAGGAAGGAAGGACGAAAGAAAGAAAGACAGAGAGACAGACAGAAAGGAAGGAAGGACAAAAGAAAGAAAAAAAGACAAAAGAAAGAAAGAAAGAAAGAAAGACAGACAGACAGAAAGAAAGATGAAAGACAGACAGAAAGAAAGGAAGGAAGGACAAAAGAAAGAAAAAACGATGAAAGGAAGAAAGGAAGAAAGAAAGAAAGAAAGAAAGAAGAAAGACAGACAGAGACAGACAGAAAGAAAGAAAGGAAGGACAAAAGAAAGAAAAAAAGAGGAAAGAAAGAAAGAGGAAAGAAAGAAAGAAAGACAGAGAGACAGACAGAAAGAAAGAAAGGACAAAAGAAAGAAAAAAAGATGAAAGAAAGAAAGAAAGGTAGGTAGGTAGGTAGGTAGGTAGGTAGGAAGGAAGGAAGGAAGGAAGGAAGGAAGGAAGGAAGGAAGGAAGGAAGGAAGGAAGGAAGTCAGAGTGGCGCATCTCAGGCTACCTCAGCTAACTGCTCTGCTGTAGTTCAGCAGTTCAAATCTCACCACAGGTCAAGGTTGACTCAGCCTTCCAACCTTCCAAGGTGCATAAAATGAGGGCCCAGATTGCTGGGGGTGATGTGCTGACTCTCTGTCAACCGCTTAGAGAGAGCTGGGAAAGCCCTGTGAAGCGGGATATAAACCTAAACGCTATGGCTATTGAGCAGCTCGACCTCTGCATCCATCCACCTCTCCGACCCCGGAGGCTCTTATTAAACCGTCCATTCTTTTTAAAGTTTGCTTCGATTATTCAATGTATTTCTAAGGAAACACAAACTCAAGACCAGCCCAGGCTGCCTACAGCTTTCACCCGAAACGACCGGAAACACAACTGGCTTTTGTGCCAATTTTCTCAAGTGGTGTGTGCTTTGCCAATTGCCGACAGGAAGTGCACAATTGATATATTAAAAGGATTTCATTAGAAATGTTTAACACTTGGCCAGACAAGACTCTCTCAGACAAAGCCCTTAGTCACAAAGAGCCACTGCAAACACTCCGAGGAGAAAGTGTGCGGCCTTCCTCTTTCAACGGTGCTACTGGGTTCGCTGCCCAACCACGCGGGACGGGTTACGGTGGTCCTCGGTTTATGACCAAAATTCAACCACACTGCTAAGGGTGGAAGTTGTTCAATAAAGTCTGCCCTGTTTTACGACTTTTCTCGATGGGGGCCGTGAACTAAATCACTGCAATTGTTTTCTTAAAAAAAAACTTCTTTAAAAAAATCAGGAAAGGCTTCATGAACTCAATCTGGAGGACAGAAGGAAAGGGGGGGGGGGACATATGATCGAGACATTTAAATACATTAAAGGGTTCAATAAGGTCCAGGAGGGTTTAAGTGTTTTTAATAGGAAAGTGAACACAAGAACAAGGGGGCACAATCTGAGGTTAGTTGGTGAAAAGATCAGAAGCAACGGGAGAAAATATTATTTGACAGAAAGGGTAGTAGATGCTTGGAACAAACTTCCAGCAGACATGGTAGATAAATCCACAGTCACTGAATTGAAACCTGCCTGGGATAAACATAGATCCATCCTAAAATAAAATACAGGAAATTGTAGAAGGGCAGACGAGATGGACCGGGAGGTCTTTTTCTGCTGTCAATCTTCTAGGTTTCCATGTTTCTATGTGTTTTTAATAGGAAAGTGAACATGAGAACAAGGGGGCCCAATCTGAGGTGAGTTGGGGGAAAGATCAGAAGCAACGTGAGAAAATATTATTTGACTGAAAGAGGGGTAGATGCTTGGAACAAACTTCCAGCAGACGTGGTTGGTAAATCCACAGGAACTGAATTTAAGCACACCTGGCATAAACACCCTAAGCTAAAGTGCAGGAAATAGTAGAAGGGCAGACTAGATGGACCACAAGGTCCTTTTCTGCCGTCAGTCTTCTAGGTTTCTTGGAAGCGTGCCAAGTTTGTACTACACTGCTCTAAAACCCGGGTGGTGGCTGTTTTTCACAACCCATCACAAACTCCTCATTTTTTTGCAAGTCAACACTCCCCCCGCCCCCCGCCCCCAGCACATCCGGTTCTCCGAAGGCTTCAAACCAGGAAGGGAATTATTGGCAAGGCAGCAACCTCTGCTTGACGGAATTCCCTAGTTCTGAAATCTTCCTCCTTTAGCGACAATCTGGATTGTGCAGCCACGAAGGTGCCAGGAAAGGGGGAAAAGAGTTGTGTGTGTCCCCCCCATCCTAATCAGAGATTTCCCCCCCCCCCCAGCGCTCCAACAGCTTTCCCTAAATTTGGAATCCCGGAAAACGGAGACTTCAAAAATCTCTGCGGGGCGTCCGACGGGAGACGGCTGGGTTGCGGTATAAGTAACAGTGTGCGACTGTCGTTTGCGGCATGCAAATCCTCCCCACCTTTTCCCAGAAGGAAAACCCCGGTGCCTGGCAGGAGGGAAGTCCCCGCCTCGCCTTGCTACTGGGCGTCCCTTGAACTCAGCACAATTATCGTGGGGTTTGCATGCACTCACTCACAAACACACACACATACACAAAAGCAAGGGTTTTGCCTGCACTCATCCATTTCCGCCGTGTCTTCAAATCTGGTGAATTCTGCCAGGCAGCCCCTGAGTTGCAGCCGTTTGCAGTTATGACGGCGCCAGAAAAACGTAACTCAGGGCCATTTTCGCACTCGAGACAGTTTCGAGCAGCCCCCCTGGTCACGTGATTTGCACTGGGAGGCTTGGGAACTGACTGGTATTGGTGACGGTCACAGTGTCCGAGGATCTCACGATCCTGTGATGTGGATTGGACTATGAGAGAGAGAGACAGTCACAGCTTTCAATAGTAAGATAGGACTAGAACTCCCTGGCTCCTGGTGATTGGACCAAAGTTACCCAATTGGCTTTTGATCCTAAGGCGGGACTAGAACTCACCGTCTCTTGGCGATTGGACCAAAGTCACTCAATTCGCTTTCGTTCCTAAGGCAGGACTAGAACTCCCTGGCTCCTGGCGATTGGACCAAAGTTACTCAACTGACTTTTGATCCTAAGGCGGGACTAGAACTCCCTGGCTCCTGGCGATTGGACCAAAGTTACCTAACTGACTTTTGATCCTAAGGCGGGACTAGAACTCACCGTCTCTTGGCAATTGGACGAAAGTCACTCAATTGGCTTTCATTCCTAAGGCGGGACTAGAACTCACCGTCTCCTGGTGATTGGACCAAAGTCACCCAATTGGCTTTAATAGCTGAAAAAGAACTAGAACACCCCTCTCTACTTTCTAAGTCAATGCCTTAACCACTAGATCAGGGGTAGGCAAAGTTGGCTCTACTAGGACATGTGGACTTCAACTCCCAGAATTCCTGTGTCAGCATGATTGGCTCAGGAATTCTGGGAATTGAAGTCCACAAGTCCGAGAAGAGCCCACTTTGCCTATCTCTGCACTAGACCAAACTATCCAATGGGCACCCACCCTCTGCTGATCAAACTGGTCAAAGAGGTCACCGTTGCGACCTCTCTGTGGCACTAGACCCCGTAGAGCTCCATGGTTCAACGAGGAGCTCCGGGAGTTGAAACGCCAGAAGAGACGTCTAGAGAAGCGATGGAGGAAGAGTAAGTCCGAATCCGATCGAACACTTGTAAGAGCACATGTTAAGACTTACAAAGTGGCGCTCAAGGCGGCAAGATGCGCGTACCATGCCGCCTTGATTGCATCAGCGGAATCCCGCCTGGCCGCTCTGTTTAGGGTGACCCGTTCCCTTCTTAATCAGAGGGGAGTTGGGGAGCCCTTGCAGAGTAGTGCCGAGGATTTTAACATATTTTTCGCTGATAAAGTCGCTCAGATCCGGGCAGACCTCGACTCCAATTGGATAACAGAGTCAACTGACAACGAGTCAGTCAAGGTGACTGGGGCCTGTACTTGTCCATCTGTCTGGGAAGAGTTTGATCTGGTGACACCTGATGAAGTGGACAACATCATTGGAGCTGTGAGTTCCACCACCTGTTTACTGGATCCGTGTCCCTCCTGGTTGGTCTCGGCCGGCAGGGAGGTGACACGGAGCTGGGTCCAGGAGATTGTCAACGCTTCCTTGGGGAGGGGGTCTTTTCCATCAACCTATACAGAGGCGCTTATGCGCCCCCTCCTCAAGAAGCCTTCCCTGGACCCAGCCGTACTTAATAACTATCGTCCAGTCTCCAACCTTCCCTTTATGGGAAGGTTGTTGAGAAGGTGGTGGCGCTCCAGCTCCAGCGGTCCTTGGAAGAAGCCAATTATCTAGGCCCTCAACAATCAAGTTTCAGGCCCAGCTACAGCACGTAAACTGCTTTGGTCGCATTGATGGATGATCTCTGGCAGGCCCGGGACAGGGGTTTATCCTCTGTCCTGGTGCTTCTTGACCGCTCAGCGGCTTTCGATACCATCGACCATGGTATCCTTCTGCACCGGCTGGAGGGGTTGGGAGTGGGAGGCACTGTCCTTCAGTGGTTCTCCTCCTACCTCTCTGGTCGGTCGCAGTCGGTGTTAGTGGAGGGTCAGAGGTCGACCTCTAGGTCTCTCCCTTGTGGGGTGCCTCAGGGGTCAGTCCTCTCTCCCCTGCTATTTAATATCTACATGAAACCGCTGGGTGAGATCATCCAAGGGCATGGGGTGAGGTATCATCAGTACATGGATGATACCCAGTTGTACATCTCCACCCCATCTCCAGTCAACGAAGCAGTGGATGTGATGTGCCAGTGCCTGGAGGCTGTTGGGGTCTGGATGGGTGTCAACAGACTCAAACTCAACCCTGATAAGACAGAGTGGCTGTGGGTTTTGCCTCCCAAGGACAATTCCATCTGTCCGTCCATGACCCGGGGGGGGGAGGGAATAATTGACCCCCTCAGAGAGGGTCCGCAATTTGGGCGTCCTCCGCGATCCATAGCTCACATTAGAGAAACATCTTTCAGCTGTGGCGAGGGGGGCATTCGCCCAGGTTTGCCTAGTACACCAGTTGCAACCCTATTTGGACCGGGAGTCATTGCTCAGTCACTCATGCCCTCATCACCTCGAGGTTCGACTACTGTAATGCTCTCTACATGGGGCTACCTTTGAAAAGTGTTCGGAAACTTCAGATCGTGCAGAACGCAGCCACGAGAGCAATCATGGGCTTTCCTAAATATGCCCATGTCACACCAACACTCCGCAGTCTGCATTGGTTGCCAATCAGTTTCCGGTCACAATTCAAAGTGTTGGTTATGACCTATAAAGCCCTTCATGGCATAGGACCATAATATCTCCGAGACCGCCTTCTGCCGCACGAATCCCAGTGACCAGTTAGGTCCCACAGAGTTGGCCTTCTCCGGGTCCCGTCGACTAAACAATGTCGGCTGGCGGGACCCAGGGGAAGAGCCTTCTCTGTGGCGGCCCTGACCCTCTGGAACCAGCTCCCCCCAGAGATCAGAATTGCCCCCACCCTCCTCGCCTTTTGTAAGCTTCTTAAAACCCACCTGTGTCGTCAGGCATGGGGGAAGTGAGATATTCCCTTCCCTCCAGGCTTATACAATTTATGCACGGTATGTTTGTGTGTATGTTTGGCTTTTAGTAAGGGTTTTTAGTTATTTTAAATATTAGATTTGTTATATGCTGTTTTATTATTGTTGTGAGCCGCCCCGAGTCTACGGAGAGGGGCGGCATACAAATCTAATAAATAAATAAATAATAAATAAACTGCCCCCACCCTCTCGGCCCAACGGCTATGCAGGGCTGCCGGCACGGATTCCCAAGACCATCTTCCACTGCCGAGCCTCCCCCAACACTGGGAACGGAAGGGCTGCGACCAAAGCGCAAGGCCGGTGTTTTGGCAAACGCTGTTGCTGCTGGTGGTGATTGTCGCAACACCGAACCCTTGGCTCCGCTTCCAACCCCGGGGGCCAAAGCACCCAAGGCCTCTGGCGCTGGGATCGAAATCCTTTTTAATTAAACTGTTTACGCCGAAGCTTTGAAGACGCTCTGGAGCGGCCTCTCTCTTCCCCAGCGGAGGACACGTGTTGTGGTGGTGTTGCGCAGGGAAGGCCTCGCCTCCATCCAACCTCCCTCCCAGCCGCCGGGTGGATGGGGTGGCCCTTCCAGATTCCAGAAAAGGGGGGAGGGGAGGGGGGAGGGAGGGGGAGGGGAATTAAATCCAGGGACAAATCCAGCTTGCAAAATTCCGGGACTGAAAACAGCTGCTTTCTGTGGGAAAACACCTTCCTTGACCACTTCTACCACCTCAAAGGCCTTTTTTCGGAGAATATAAAGACACTCATAAAGCTAGAAGGGACCTGGGAGGTCTTCTAGTCCAGCCTATGTCCGAGATCATAGAATCGCAGGGCTGGAAGGGACCTCGGGAGGTCTTCTAGTCCAGCCCCTTGCCCATGATCATAGAATCCTAGGGATGGAAGGGACCTCAGAGGTTTCATACCTGCCCAATATCATAGAACTGCAGGGCTGGAAGGGACCTCGGAGGTCTTATCTCTGCCCAATCATGGAATTGTAGGGTTGGAAGGGACCTTAAGAGGTCTTCTAGTCCAGCCTATATTCGAGATCATAGAATTGTAGAGCTTGAAGAGACCTTAGAGGTCTTCTAGTCCACACACACCGGTCCAAGATCATAGAATCATAGAGCTGGAAGGAACCTCAGAGGCCTCATACCTGCCCAATATCATAGAACTGCAGGGCTGGAAGGGACCTTAAGAGGTCTTCTAGTCCATCCCCCCCAGGCCAAGTTCATAGAATTGTAGGGCTGGAAAATAGACCTCAACCACTTTTAAGATGGACTTCAACTCCCAGAATTCCCCAGCCAACGACAACAAGAAGAAAAAAGGATTTTCTTCCGAGAACTCCAGAGATGGAGCAGCGAAGCAGGTTAATGGCTCCTTTGTAGCAGCAGTGCCCTGAAGATGCCACCCTTAACCCTTGGCGTTCAGACGTGACGCCCACCCACTCATGGGGACCAGCCTCGGGGTCCAACAACTCCCCAGGCACCCCACCGGCCTACCCATCCGACCTCAAGCCCAACATGGTTCAAGCTCTCTTTGGAAAGGGAAACGGTGCAGGCTATAAGCCCCTGTCTCGAATGCCCCCGGGTGGCTTCCTTCCTTCCTTCCTTTCCCCTTCTCTGTCTCTGTCTCTTTTTCTGTCTTTCTTTCTTCTTTCCTTGTTTCTTTTTTCTTTCCTTCCTTCCCTTCCCCTTCCTTTCCCCTTCTCTGTCTGTCTTTTTCTTTCTTTCTTTCTTTCTTTCTCGTCCTTCCTTCCTTTCCTTTCTCCTTCTGTCTCTGTCTCTTTGTCTTTCTTTGTTTGTTTCTTTCTTCTTTCTTTCTTTATTTCTTTCTTCTTTCTTTCCTTCCTTCCCTTCCCTTTCCTTTTCCCCTTCGCTGTCTGTGTCTTGTTCTTTCTTTCTTTCGTCCTTCCTTCCTTTCCTTTCTTCCTTCTTTTCCTTTCCTTTCTTCTTCTCTGTCTTTCTTTCCTTCTTTGTTTCTTTCCTTCCTGCCTCCCTGCCTCCCTCCCTCCCTTCTTCCTTCCTTCCTTCCATGGATTTATATGCCGCCCCTCTCCAAGGACATCACACACACACACACGCCGGATGCTACCCGTGTCCTGGAGGCACGTTGAAAGATAAGAATGCAGCTGCGAGAGCAGTCATGGGCTTTCCCAAATATGCCCATGTTTCACCATCACTCCGCAGTCTGCATTGGCTGCCGATCAGTTTCCGGTCACAATTCAAAGTGTTGGTTATGACCTATAAAGCCCTTCATGGCATCGGACCAGAATATCTCCGAGACCGCCTTCTGCCGCACGAATCCCAGTGACCGATCAGGTCCCACAGAGTGGGCCTCCTCCGGGTCCCGTCAACTAAACAATGTCGGTTGGCGGGCCCCAGGGGAAGAGTCTTCTCTGTGGCGGCACCGGCCCTCTGGAACCAACTCCCCCCGGAGATTAGAACTGCCCCTACTCTTCCTGCCTTCCGTAAACTCCTTAAAACCCACCTTTGCCGTCAGGCATGGGGGAACTGAAACATCTTCCCCTCTGGGCATGTTTAATTTATATATGGTATGCCTGTGTGTGTATCTGTTAGTATATGGGGTCTTTTAAATCTTTTAATTTTAAATTTGTTAGATTATTTATGATTTGTTTCCACGTGTTGTGAGCCGCCCCGAGTCTTCGGAGAGGGGCGGCATACAAATCTAAGTAATAAATAAGTAAATAAATAAATAAATAAATAAATAAATAAATAAATAAATAATAAAATGCAGCTGTGGCAGCAATTAGGGCAGCACCAAAGTACACCCATATAACACCGTTGCTCTGAGAGCCGCACTAGTTGCTGGTCGATCTCGGAACGCAATGCAAGGTCTTGGTTCTCACATATCAAGCCCTACGTGGCTCCGGACCAGACTATTTTCAAGAAAGCCTTCTGCCGCCTTCTTCCCTGCGGCCAATAAGGTCCCACAGAGTCGGCCTTCTCCAGTCCCATCAGCCACACAATGTTGGCTGGCGGTTCCATGGGGGAAGGGTCCGACCCTTTGCAAGCAACTGCCTCCAGAGATTCTCACTGCTTCCACCTCACTGAGTCGGTCATCTGCACCTCTATCACTGTCTGGTTCGGTTCTGCAACCCAACAAGACCGACACGGACTTCAGAGGAGAATCAGAACTGCAGAAAGAACAATGGCTGCCCACCTGCCTTCCATTGAGGACCTGTAGACTGCACGAGTCAAAAAGAGGGAGGGGGAAATATTGACTGACCCCTCGCATCCTGGACACAAACTGTTTCAACTCCCACCCTCAAAAGTTCGCTACAGAGCCCTGCACACCAAGACAACTAGACACAAGGATAGTTTTTTCCCGAACGCCATCACTCTGCTAAACAAATAATTCCCTCAACACTGTCAGACTTTTTACTAAGTAAATAGTGAACAATGCAGTCAGGCGGTGGGGAAAGCGAGTAGGATGCTTGGCTGCATAGATAGAGGTACAACAAGCAAGAGGAGGGAGATTGTGACCCCGCTATATAAAGTGCTGGTGAGACCCCATTTGGAATAATACTGTGTCCAGTTCTGGAGACCTCACCTACAAAAAGAGATGGATCAAATTGAACGGGTCCAAAGACGGGCCACAAAAAGGGTGGAAGGTCTTAAGCATCAAACTTCTCAGGAAAGACTTCGTGAACTCAATCTGTCTAGTCTGGAAGACAGAAGGGAAAGGGAGGACATGACCGAAACATTTAAATATGTGAAAGGGTTCAATAAGGTTCAGGAGGGTTTAAGGTTTTTTTAATAGGAAAGTGAACACGAGAACAAGGGAAAACAAGTTGGGGAAAAGATCAGAAGACACATGAGAAAATATTATTTGACTGAAAGAGTAGTAGATCCTTGGAACAAACTTCCAGCAGATGTGGTAGATAAATCCACAGTCCCTGAATTGAAACATGCCTGGGATAAACATAGATCCATCCTAAGATAAAATACAGAAAATAGTATAAGGGCAGACGAGATGGACCATGAGGTCTTTTTCTGCCGTCAGTCTTCTAAGTTTCTACGTCTGCACTTCTATTTCTACTAGTTTTTCTCATCCTTCCTATCATCCTTTTCCTCCCACTTATGACTGAATGACTGTCACTTGTTGCTTGTACAGTATCTTTAAGATTTTTATTAATATTGATGGTTTCTTCATTGCTTATTTGACCCCCATGACAATCATTGTAGGGGCGGTTAAGTTGGAACCCCTGCCTGCATATGCATAGATTGTATACGTGGAAATTGTGGAGAAAAAATTAATATACAGTATATTTTTTTAAAAGAAAGATCAGGGGTTTCTCCAAAGAGGAATAACCAGCCTTCTTGGCTCGCTTGCCCCTCCCCCCCGGCCAATCCCGCTTCCTTTGGGGGCTTAAAAAATAAAAGACGAAGAAGGGGGGGGGGGGAGAAAGAGAGACATATTTGATCAAACCGGGAGTTGATTTAGCAGAGCAGCTTATCCCCAAAAAGGCATTTAGTCAAACTGGTTAAACCAGGCCGGAGCGCCTGGAGGGGTGGCAGGGAGGATGAGCGGGCCAGGGAGGGGAGGGGGCCCAGACACCCCAGCCCGGGGAGGGGATGGGCTCTGGGTGGGTGGGTGGGGGGAGAAATATTTCCTACCCAGGGCTGCTTGCTGCAAACTTCTCCCTTAGAAGAAATTACAACCTACTTACAACATACTTACAATGTACTTACAACAGATGCGGTGGCCCGTTTAGCAACGGTTCAAATTACGACGGGACTAAAAAAAGGGGGGCATTACGGCCATTTTTTCACACTTACAACCATCTCTGCCATCCCCGTGGGTCCGGTGATCAAAATTCGGAACGCTCGGCCACCGACTCGGACTTATGACGGGTCGCATGGACCCCGTTACAATGGGCGTTTCAGTGACCGTTTTGCAACCTTCCGACAAGCAAAGCCCAGATTTACTTATGCTGTTACTACCTTAACCTCACTGCAGCCAGAAAGGTCACAAAACGGGGCGAAACCCATTTAACAACAGTCTCGCTTAGCGACAGGCTCAAGTGGGGTTGTAACATTGAGGACTACCCGCAACAGAGCAAAGTTGAGTTTCAGTGGTTTGTTAGAAGGGTGGGAGGGGTTTGAGTGAGGTGGTCGTTTGGGGAATGAAGGTCTTCCAAAGCTCTATTCTTCGGGCCGAGATCACCTTGTGGCCTCCCATCTTCACACAACGCCGTTTATAGTCTTTCGAGGCCAGCTAAGAAGTGTTTTTCAAGCTTCCAAGAATTTTCAAGCTGGAATGGACTTCAACCCCCAGAATTCACGAGTTGGCTGGGGGAATTCTGGGAGTTGAAGTCCAGCTGCCTTCAACCTCTCAAGGTGGGAAAAAAATCCGAATAAATAAATGAAAAACCCTTCCCAAATTTGCAATCCGTTTTTAAAAAGGAAGACTCAATTCCTCGGAGAATCAAAGCCAACCCTCTCCATCTACTGTCCCCTCCAAACGGTTGCCAATGGCCTGGACCTCAAGTCCCAGAATTCCCTTTTTCCTGCCCTGAGCAAGGAATTCTGGGAATAAATCAATATAATAAAATAAAATATAAAAATCTTCCACCTGAGTGACCAGGTAGCCCTTTCTTTTCTTTTCTTTTTAAATAAAATAATATTGAGTGTAAAACAAACCAACATACAAAATACAAATAATACAAAATATATTGGATATGCACAACAGCCTGTGAAATTGACTGTCAATCAGTGTGGACAGTTTGATTTAACAGAGGTTTGATTGACTTGGAATTATATTGTGTTGCTTAAGTGTTCCCTTTATTTTTTTGAGCAGTGTATTTATTCATACACATAATGTTGCATCATAACCCAATTTTCATTTTAGTCAATTTTTCCTTTTTCGTATCCATTTATACCACATTGTCCAGATAGAACTACAGTCCGAATCTTTTTTAGCGTTTAATTCCATGGTTAGCCGAGCCACCTCTGCACAGTCATATATTTTATTTTTTTGAGCAATATATTTTTGTTGTGTTCACTCTTGCTTTTTTTCTATTTGCATTGTTTTAAAATATATAACTCTTTTTTTAATTAATTTTTTTATTAGTTTTAATTACAATATAAGACTCACACAACATAAAACAAGTGCTTTGTGAATTGTGCCCACCACCAGACAAACATTCACACCCCACCACCAAATCGGGGCTGTTTCTTGTATAAACCATTTTAACCCAAGAGCAAAATGTCTATTTACATATTATAAAGTGATTCCAATTTGTTTCTTGGAGCTTGGTCTCGGATTCTACTCGCCTTAAAATATATAACTCAATAAAAAAATATTTTTTTTAAAAAAATGTATGTGCAGAGAAAAAAAATTAAAACAAATTTACCACCCAAAAAAATCAAATTATTTTTTTCTGGGCAGGATGACTCTGCCCGTCGTGTGTCGGTCGGTCCCTCTCGCGCCAGGCAGGTGTTGGGCAGCTCGCGGCGAGGAGGGAGGGGTGGGGGAGCCGGGGGCGGTGGAGGAAGCTGGCTGGGTTGTGCGATTCGACACCCACGCACGCACACAAGAAAAAGCCTTCCCCGGGGCTATGCGCAGCCAGCGCCACACACTCCCTTTCTGAGGAACAGCTAAAGCAAACACACAACTCCCTCCTGGGCACAAGGCGGCTGGGCGGACACCTGTCAAGGGAGAGTTGACAAGCCGCAAAAAGGAAAGAAAAGGAAAGAAAAGAGAAGAAAGAAAAATAAACTTTCCCTTGTTTGCGCAAACTTTTTCGGGCCCTTTCCCTGGACGGACGGATGGACGGACACACAAAAACACACACACACACACACACAAGGCCCAAAGGAGGGGAGGGGGAGCTTTGTCGGAGGGGAAATGAGAGTTGTGTAAGAGCACACCACGCATATACACCCCCCCCCCGAGAGTTCTCCTGAGTCAATAGCAGATTAGAGCCACACGCCAAGGGCGCCGCACACGCGCCTGGGCGGAACGGAGGGAGGGGGGTGGCGAGGGAGGGAGGGAGGGGGGTATGCCAGGGAGGCCAGGTCCCATGCTCCACTGACAGAAGGAGACCCCGTTGCCTCCAGGCGGAGGAACCTCTCCCGGCGGGAGAGGAAGGAAGAATGCCGTTCATCCCGGACTTACAGCCGTCCGTTTAGTGACGGGGAGTCGGGAGGGCGCCAGGAAAAGGGGACTTCGCTTATTTCCCACTTTACGACCGTTACAGGGATGGGTGTAAAGTGAGAAATAACCGAAGTCCTGTCCCTCTCCAAAGACTCAGAGCAAAGACTCGGAGCAGTGATTCACTTACAACCATGTCCTCTTCCTCCTCATTCCTCTTCCTCTTGCCTTCCTCCTCCTCCTCTCCTTTCTCCTCCTCCACTCCTTCTTCCTCACTCTTCTCTTTCCTCATCTCCCTCCTCATTCCTCTTCCTCTTCTCCTTCCACTTCCTTCTCTCCTTTCTCCTCCTCCTCCACTTCTTCTTCACTCTCCTCCTTCTTTCTCCTCTCCTTCCTCCTCCTCTCCTTCCTCTTCCTCTCCTTTCTCTTCTCCTTCCACTTCCTCCTCTCCTTTCTCCTCCTCCTCCACTCTTTCTTCACTCTCCTCCTTCTTTCTCCTCTCCTTCCTCCTCCTCTCCTTCCTCTTCCTCTCCTTTCTCTTCTCCTTCCACTTCCTTCTCTCCTTTCTCCTCCTCCTCCACTTCTTCTTCACTCTCCTCCTTCTTTCTCCTCTCCTTCCTCTTCCTCTCCTTTCTCTTCTCCTTCCACTTCCTTCTCTCCTTTCTCCTCCTCCTCCACTTCTTCTTCACTCTCCTCCTTCTTTCTCCTCTCCTTCCTCCTCCTCTCCTTCCTCTTCCTCTCCTTTCTCTTCTCCTTCCACTTCCTCCTCTCCTTTCTCCTCCTCCTCCACTCTTTCTTCACTCTCCTCCTTCTTTCTCCTCTCCTTCCTCCTCCTCTCCTTCCTCTTCCTCTCCTTTCTCTTCTCCTTCCACTTCCTTCTCTCCTTTCTCCTCCTCCTCCACTTCTTCTTCACTCTCCTCCTTCTTTCTCCTCTCCTTCCTCCTCCTCTCCTTCCTCTTCCTCTCCTTTCTCTTCTCCTTCCACTTCCTTCTCTCCTTTCTCCTCCTCCACGCCTTCTTCACTCTTCTCCTTCTTTCTCCTCTCCTTCCTCCTCCTCTCCTTCCTCTTCCTCTCCTTTCTCTTCTCCTTCCACTTCCTCCTCTCCTTTCTCCTCCTCCTCCACTCTTTCTTCACTCTCCTCCTTCTTTCTCCTCTCCTTCCTCCTCCTCTCCTTCCTCTTCCTCTCCTTTCTCTTCTCCTTCCACTTCCTTCTCTCCTTTCTCCTCCTCCTCCACTTCTTCTTCACTCTCCTCCTTCTTTCTCCTCTCCTTCCTCCTCCTCTCCTTCCTCTTCCTCTCCTTTCTCTTCTCCTTCCACTTCCTTCTCTCCTTTCTCCTCCTCCACGCCTTCTTCACTCTTCTCCTTCTTTCTCCTCTCCTTCCTCCTCCTCTCCTTCCTCTTCCTCTCCTTTCTCTTCTCCTTCCACTTCCTCCTCTCCTTTCTCCTCCTCCTCCACTCTTTCTTCACTCTCCTCCTTCTTTCTCCTCTCCTTCCTCCTCCTCTCCTTCCTCTTCCTCTCCTTTCTCTTCTCCTTCCACTTCCTTCTCTCCTTTCTCCTCCTCCTCCACTTCTTCTTCACTCTCCTCCTTCTTTCTCCTCTCCTTCCTCCTCCTCTCCTTCCTCTTCCTCTCCTTTCTCTTCTCCTTCCACTTCCTTCTCTCCTTTCTCCTCCTCCACGCCTTCTTCACTCTTCTCCTTCTTTCTCCTCTCCTTCCTCCTCCTCTCCTTCCTCTTCCTCTCCTTTCTCTTCTCCTTCCACTTCCTCCTCTCCTTTCTCCTCCTCCTCCACTCTTTCTTCACTCTCCTCCTTCTTTCTCCTCTCCTTCCTCCTCCTCTCCTTCCTCTTCCTCTCCTTTCTCTTCTCCTTCCACTTCCTCCTCTCCTTTCTCCTCCTCCACGCCTTCTTCACTCTCCTCCTTCTTTCTCCTCTCCTTCCTCCTCCTCTCCTTCCTCTTCCTCTCCTTTCTCTTCTCCTTCCACTTCCTTCTCTCCTTTCTCCTCCTCCTCCACTCTTTCTTCACTCTCCTCCTTCTTTCTCCTCTCCTTCCTCCTCCTCTCCTTCCTCTTCTCCTTCCACTTCCTTCTCTCCTTTCTCCTCCTCCACTCCTTCTTCACTCTTCTCCTTCTTCCTCCTCTCCTTCCCCCTCCTCCTCTACTTGCTCTTCCTCTTCCTCCTCTCCTTCCTCCTCCTCGTCTCCCTCCTACCACTGATGACGTTCCCTAGTCGGGTCCCAAAACGCCTGTCAAGAGCCAACCTCCCAGCTCCGAAGACCACCCAAGAGGACCCCAACAGCTCCCTCCCCAGCTGCCCCCACTCACTCACCCACATGGGGTCTCCCAGCTCCGCGTCCTGCAGGTGGATGCAGTCCATGCTGATCTCGATCTTGTTGGTGGGACCCTCCGTCGAGCCCCCTTCCAGGAAGTTCAGGTCGATGGGCTGGAGAGAACACAAAGGCCTGGGGAAAGAGGAGGGAGGGGGGAGTCCTCGACTTACGACCGGTCCCTGAGTGAACTTTTCAAGTGACGACGGCCCCGTTTCCAGCCAAGCCCCTCCCCACCTACATTGTCCACCAATGCATTCACTGCAAAACTGTTATGACTGCCACATTCACTTAGTGACCGTTGCAGAAAAGGGTCTTAAAAATCGGGCATAGATGTCGTTTCAACAAGCAAGCACCTCTTATACACGCAATTCTGGGTCCAATTAGAAGGGCCCTGCAGGCTCCTTCATCTAACTGCTAGCTATAGTTCAGCAGTTCAAATCTCACCACTGGCTCCAGGTGGACTCAGCTTTCTGTCAGGTGGGTCAAAGGAGGAGCCAGATTGTTGGGGGCAAGAGGCGGATTCTGTCAACCGCTTAGAGAAGGCTGGGAAAGCACCAGGAAGCGGCATGTAAGTCTAAATGCTCTTGCTATCTCTATCTATCTATCTATCTATCTATCTATCTATCTATCTATCTATCTATCTATCTATCCTATTTATCTATCTATCCATCCATCCATCCATTATCTATCTATCTATCTATCCTATTTATCTATCTATCCATCCATCCATCCATCCATCCGTTATCTATCTATCAATCTATCTATCTATCTATCTATCTATCTATCTATCTATCTATCTATCTATCATCTATGCATCTATCTATAGTCATCTGTTTATTATTCTAAGGATCTATTTATTTATCTATCTATCTATCTATCCATCCACCCATCCATCTATTTTAAAAGTGAGCTTCGTCCCATTTTTTACGTCCGTTTTCCTTCCACCGCTGTTAGGGGAATCACCGCAGTCGTTCAATCGGTCGTTAAGTGAATCTGATGTCTCCGTCGGCTTTGAAGGTCGCAAAGGGGGGAATAATGTGACCCCTGCATGCCACCAGCGTCATAAATACAAGTCACTTGCTGAGAGTCCGAATTTTGATCCCATGACCACGGGGATGCGTGGACGGTCATTAAGTGTGTGTTTCGAACAGTCACTGAATAAACCGTTGTAAGTTGAGGGGTGACTGGGTTCAAATTTGTTCAGCTTCTGGTGACTTCATGTTCCCTTTCAACTCCAACCAATCTTCCTTGCCCTGTTCTTTTTCTTTCTTTCTTTCTTTCTTTCTTTCTTTCTTTCTTTCTCTTTCTTTCTTTCTCTTTCTTTCTCTTTCCCTTTCTTTCTTTCTCTCTATTTTATCTTAGGATGGATCTATGTTTATCCCAGGCATGTTTACATTCAGTCACTGTGGATTTACCAACCACATCTGCTGGAAGTTTGTTCCAAGCATCTACTACTCTTTCAGTCAAATCATGTTTTCTCACGTTGCTTCCGATCGTTCCCACAACTCACCTCAGATTGTGCTCCCTTGTTCTTGTGTTCACTTTCCTATTAAAAACACTTCCCTCCTGGACCTTATTTAACCCTTTAATATATTTAAATGTTTCGATCATGTCCCCCCTTTCCCTTCTGTCCTCCAGACTCTACAGATGGAGTCCATGAAGTCTTTCCTGATACGTTTTATGCTTAAGACCTTCCACCATTCTTGTAGCCCGTCTTTGGACCTGTTCAATTTTGTCAATATCTTTTTGTAGGTGAGGTCTCCAGAACTGGACACAGTATTCCAAATGTGGTCTCACCAGCGCTCTATATAAGAGGATCACAATCTCCCTCTACCTGCTTGTTATACTTCTAGCTATGCAGCCAAGCATCCTACTTGCTTTTCCTACCGCCCGACCACACTGTTCACCCATTTGGAGATTGTCAGAAATCCCTGGAGCTTAACACATTTCTCACTCAACAACATAACATTTTTGACTCAGCAGTGGTCATTAAGTGGAGGACTAGGGTAGCTACGTTGCCATTTAATGAAACCATCCAATTCTCCGATTGTGGTCGTTAAATCGAGGACCACCCGTCCTGAATTAAAACAAGGGGATTTTAACAGCTTGATGGGGGGGGTTCCATGCCCCCCCCCCATCTCACTTACTGCTCCAAGATGTCCCACAGCTGCTCAAAGACATCGGGAGGAACGAATTCCCGGGTCTGGGATCCCTGCGACATGTTGGAAGGATAAAACCTCTCCGTCCACGCAAAACGGCCAGGGGGATCCACGAACCTGCAAAAGGCATTTGATCGATTAAATACTGGATTATTTATTTTCCTTGCCTGTGGGATCTGCAGCAGGGGTGGAATCCAGGGGGTTCCGATAGATTCATTTCATTTCTATTTATTTCATATATTCCGTCACGTACGTATCGGTAGCATACATGGATATAACGCTGTTTATATACACCAGGTGGGTATTAAAAAGAGGGGAAACTTATTTCCCTCGGGAAGAAAGATGTTTAGATGTGATACAACATGGACAGGAAGGAAGGAATCATACGATTGTTTATTAATGAAAGGTGGAGTATATTAATTTGATATAGAAAAATAGAAGACTGACGGCAGAAAAAGACCTCCTGGTCCATCTCGTCTGCCCTTATACTATTTCTTAGACTATTATCTTAGGATGGATCTATGTTTATCCCAGGCAGGTTTCAATTCAGTGACTGTGGATTTATCTACCACGTCTGCTGGAAGTTTGTTCCAAGCATCTACTACTCTTTCAGTCAAATAATATTTTCTCATGTTGCTTTTGATCTTTCCAACATGAGAAAATATTATTTCACTGAAAGAGTAGTAGATGCTTGGAACAAACTTCCAGCAGACGTGGTAGATAAATCCACAGTAACTGAATTTAAACATGCCTGGGATAAAAATATATCAATCCTAAGATAAAATACAGAAAATAGTATAAGAGCAGACTAGATGGACCAGGAGGTCTTTTTCTGCTGTCAGACTTCTATGTTTCTAAGTTTCTATGTAACAACAACAACAATAATAATAACAATAATTAATAATAATAATAATAATTCCTACCCCAAATCACTATGCTGGATTTCATATTTCATCAGCATAGTGTTATTATTATTATATTTGTATGCCTCCCCTCTCCGAAGACTCTGGGCGGTATTAGTTGGTAGCATACGTGGATATAAGGCTGTTTATATACACCAGGTGGGAACTAAAAAGAGGGGAAACTTATTTCCCTCGGGAAGAAAGACGTTTAGATGTGATACAACATGGACAGGAAGGAAGGAAGGAATCAAACGACTGATTATTAATGAAAGGTGAAGTGTATATTAATTTGACCATGAATGAATTCAACTACTACTACTATTAATAACTAATGACATATTACCATAAACAGAATGAATATGAAAAGGTATATTATTATTATTATTATTATTATTATTATTATTATTATTATTATTTATTAGATTTGTATGCTGCCCCCTCTCCGTAGACTCATATATAGGCTACAGATATGAAAAACTGCAAAAACTTTAGAAATATATAAGCCGACACAACCTAGTAAAGAGAAAGCAAGGTCATCTCTCTTGTTTTTGTTAATGTTAATGAATGTTTTTAAGGTTTTTTAATTGTATTAACTGGGTTTATTGTACTGTTCTTCTATCCATGCTCTAGGCCGCCCCGAGTCCGTGGAAAGGGGCGGCCTACAAATCCAATTACATTTAAAACTTTTTAAATGTAGATTTAAATGTAGATAAGGAAAGGCCCCCTCCTCCATTTATTCTCCCACACAAGCACCCCCCCGCCCCCCAGCAGCCAGACCAAACACCAAGAGAAACCATTATAAGACCACAGGCCAAGGGTCCCCAAATTTAGCCACTTTAAGAGTTGTGGACTTCAACTCCCAAAATTCTCCAGCCCCCTTTGCTGGCTGGAGAATTCTGGGAGTTGAAGTCCACAACTCTTAAAGTGGTCAGGTTTGCAGACTTCTCCCCCCCCCCCCTCCCCAATTCCTATCCCAAAGAAAAACCGGGACGGGGTCAAATGTCTCCTTCCACATTCAGCGCCCGCCTCCCTTGAAAAAACAAGCCAGGATTCGGGGTTTGCGGGGGACCAAGAGGGCAACTAAACCTACCTAGCTGACTCCTTGGGCACGTGGCTCAAGCGCTGGGCTTGCCCGCCAAGCTCATTTGCATATGCTAATCAGGTGAGGCCCGCCCCTTTCCCGGGCTGCAAAGACATTTCTGCAAATCTTCTGCCAGGGGGAATTCCCAGGATCCACAGCCGGCCCGCTGGGAATTGTGGGAAAGGCACTTCCCAAAGCCTGCCGGGGGTTGAAGCAACCCGGGTCCAAGGATTGCAATGATTGCGTTTTGTATGCACATTTTGCGTATTGCACAATTATTGCATATTGTATGTTGCAAAGGTGGGCGTTTAGCTGGGTTTTTTTTGCACGGCAACCCTCTAGAGGGCGCCGTTCTCTCTGCTGCCCCCTGCCGGCAACCGGAGCGGTTGCAGCTCCGGGACATGTCCCGACTTGCCTTGGCCTTTCTTCAAGCGGGCGCCCTCCTTGGCCTTGGCAGATAGTGCTTTATGTCGCCCCCTAGCGGGCTTCTGGATCTTTCCCAGCCTTTACGTTTGGGGAGGAGGGCTGCCCCCAGTGGCCAGGGCAAATATTTCAAGGGATGCTGGTTTTAAATAGTAATAATAACCACAGAGTTGGAAGGGACCTTGGAGGTCTTCTAGTCCAGCCCCCTGCTTAGGGAGGAAACCCTGCACTACTTCAGACAGATGGTTATCCAACATCATCTTAAAAATTCCAGTGTTGGGGTATCCACAACTTCTGGAGGCAAGCTGTTCTGATTGTCAGGAAACTTCTCCTTACTTCTAAGTTGCTTCTCTCCTTGTTTAGTTTCCACCCATTGCTTCTTGTTCTACCCTCAGGTGCTTTGTAGAATAGCTTTTGGGGCAACCCCTGAGATACTGGAAGACTGCTCTTATGTCTCCCCTGGTCCTTCTTTTCATTAAACTAGCCATGCCCAGTTCCTGCAACCGTTCTTCATATGTTTTAGCCTCCAATCCCCTGATCCTCTTTGTTGCTCTTCTCTGCACTTTTTATAGAGTCCCAACATCCTTTTTGCATCATGGTGACCAAAACTGAATGCCGGATTCCAAGTGTGGCTTTATAAAGTGGTATTAACCCTTCACGTGATCTTGATTCTCTCCCTCTGTTGATGCAGCCTAGAACTGTGGTGGCTTTTTTGACAGCTGCTGCCCACGGCTGGCTCCTATTTGATCCCTCTCACAGTTACTACTTTTGAGCAAGGTGCCACCTATACTGTACCTGTGAGTTTTGTTTTTCTTGCCTAAATGTAGAACCTGGCTTCTTTCACCCTTGAATTTCATTTTGTCAGATAGCGCCCATTGTTCAAGTCTGTCAAGATCCTTCTGTATCTTGAGCCTGTCTTCTGGAGTGTTGACTATTCCTGCCAGTTTGGTGTCATCTGCACATTTGATGAGTTCTCGCTCTATCCCCTCATCCAAGTCATTGATGAAGATGTTGAAGTGTCCTGGGCCTAAAACAGAGCCTTGGGGTCCTGCACGGCTTACATCCCTCCATGTGTAGATGGAGTTCCATTGAGCACTACAGGTTGAGTGCAGTTGGTTAGCTAGGTTTAAATCCATCTGCTGGTGTTGCTGTCCATCCCACATTTTTCTGCATTATCTAGTATTTGTTTATGGTCTACTTTGTCGAATGCTTTACTGAAATCCAAGTAAACCACATTGACAGCATTTCCCTGGTCCACTAATTTTGTCACTTTGTCAAAGAATGGAATAAGATTAGTCTGCATGATCTTTTTTGGACAAACCCATGTTGTCTTTTGGTTATTGCTTTGTTTGCTTCTAGGTGTTCAGTTGACTCGTTGGTTATTGTTTTTTCCAAGAGTACGATGAGGTCCCCATCTGGTTTTGCAGAAGGCGCCCCGGTGGGATCCGGTGGGATTGGCTCCCCCTCCAAGTGTCGGAATGTGGGTGCGAGAAAGAAAGCTAAGCACTCTGGAGGAGGAGGAGGAGGAGAAGAAGAGGAGGAGAGGAGGAGGAGGGAGAAGAGAATCTCAGCCCCTGCCAAGCAGCTTCTCCCTGGGGCTGAAGGCAACCACAGACCCCTCCCACCCCACAGAGTCCACAAACACCCCCCCCCCCAGAGATCAAAGGCTGGGGCGCCCAGGTAGGTAATTATCTCCCCCTCCCTCCCAGATCGGGTGGGGCAGTGTGGGGGGGATGTTTACAAATGAGCCACTCCCCATTTCGGAAATGACAGCCAGACTGCCTGGAAAGGGGGGGGGGATGGTGGGGGGTGGGATTAAGAGGGGCTTTGCACAGGTTGCACCTGCTGTGTTTCACACACAAACACACACATACACACCTCCTCCTCTTTCCCCCCTTTTTATTCTCTTGGCTGGCAGGAGAAAGTCTGAAGGGAAGGAGGGAAGGAGAAAAGAAAGAAGTTGGAATGAAAAGAAAAGGAGAGGGAGGAAAGGACGGGAGGAGGTGGGAAGGAGGAAATAGGAAGGAGAGAGGGAGGGAGGAAGAAGATGGAATGAAAAGAGGGGAAGGAGAGAAGGAAAGAAGGAAAGAAGGGGGAGGGAGGAGGAGAAGGGAGGGAGAGAAGAGAAGAAAGAAAAGGAAGGAAGGAAAAGAAAGAAGGAAAGGAAGAGGGGGAAAAAGGAAGAAGGGAGGGAGGGAGGAAAGAAGAAGATGGAATGAAAAGAGGGGAAGGACAGAAGGAAAGCAAGGAAAGAAAGAAGGAAAGAAAGGGAAGGGTTGAGAGGGAGGAGGAGAGAGTGGAAAGGAACAGAGAGAAGAAGGGACGGATAGAAGGAAGGAATGAAAGAAAGGAAGGAGGGAGGGAGGGAGATTCCCCTATTCTTCTCCTTCTCTTCCTCTTCCTCTTCTCCTTCTCTCCCTGCTTCTCCTTCTCTTACTTCTCTTCCTCCTCTCCCCTCCTTTCTCCTCCTCTTCTCCTTCCCCTCCTTCTCTTCCTCCTCCTCCTCCTCCTCTTCTTCCTCACCCTCTTCCCTCTGTTCTCCTTCCTCTCAGGGCGGTTTCTTCCCCCATCCCTCTTAAGCCTCCTGTCTGCCTCCATCTTCCAAAGGATTACACCCGAGCGGATCCCTCTATTGTCCCCTCCGTTTGTTCCTCCCCGTAAATTCTCCAGCTCCCAAAAGCTTCCTCCCCCCAAAGAGCTTCATGTGGCTCTTTGCCCAACAAGAGCCAAGAAAGGCAGGAAGCTTATTCCCTCACTTGAGCTGGCAGGGAAACGTGGCCCCCTGGAAGAGAAGTGGCTAAAAACCTCCAGCGACAGAGCACCAGCAACGTCTGGTGGCAGGCTGTTCCGCTGGTTCCTTCTTCTCAATGTTACGACGTTTCTGCTTAATTCCAGGGTTGCTTTTCTCTCCTCAGTTAGTTTCCATCCGTTGCTTCTTCTCCTGCCTTCTGGTGCTTTGGAGAATAATTTGACCCCCTGCTCCTTTGTGGCAGAGCCCCCAATACTGGACTATTGCTATCATGGCCCCACTAAAGTTGTGCTTTTTTAACGTTGTGCTTGGGTGTCCCGTTATTAAGGTGCTTCTTGCAATGGCGTCGACTGAGGCTGAGGTCGATCATCATCATCATCATCATCATCATCATCATCATCATCATTTATTAGATTTGTATGCCACCCCTCTCCGAAGATCATGCTGTGGTCGCTGTTGGAAAAGGGTTCTTTTATTTGTAGTCCATAAATTGCGCTTTGGCTGTTGCAGAATATATGAGGTCTAGGCAGCTGTTGAGTCTAGTATTAATAATAATTTAATAATTTAATAATTTATTAGATTTGTATGCCACCCCTCTCCGAAGACTCGGGGCGGCTCACGACTTGGCAATAGTATAATACATTACAAACCTAATATTGAAATTTAAAAAGTCAATTAAAAAACATTAATATAACATAATCAATATCATAAAATCACAACTACACACTTATACACACTCAGCCCAATTAATTATACTACAGTCTTCGGAGAGGGGCGGCATACAAATCTAAGTAATAAATAAAAATAATAAAATAAATACTATACATACTATTGTTTGTTACTGGTTGGTTGAGTCCCAGATTGGTGACAGCGTTGTATATGGTAGTATTTATTTATTTATTTTTATTTATTTATTTTGTCCAACACACGATAATACACATTCAAGGTTATAGTGGAAATACTGAAGAAGAATAGAGGAGAAAATATAGGAATAAAATAAATCAACGAGGTAATATAAGAAAAGCTATAGGGATAGAAGAGAAGATATATGGGATATAGGAGAGACAATAGGACAGGGGTTGGAAGGCACACTAATGCACTTATGTACGCCCCTTACTGACCTCTCAGGAATGTGGAGAGATCAACCATGGACAGTCTAAGGGTAAAATGTTGTGGGTTAGGGGATGATACTACAGAGTCCGGCAATGAGTTCCACGCTTCAACAACTCGATTACTGAAGTCATGTTTTTTACAGTCAAGTTTGGAGCAGTTAATATTAAGCTTGAATCTGTTGCCTGCTCTTGTGTTGTTGTGGTTGAAGCTGAAGTAGTCGTTGGCAGGCAGGACGTTGCAGCATATGATCTTGTGGGCAATACTTAGATCATGTTTAAGGCATCTTAGTTCTAAGCTTTCTAGGCCCAGGATTGTAAGTCTAGTTTCGGAGGGAATTCTGTTTCGAGTGGAGGAGTGAAGGGTTCCGTAGTGAATTCGTTGAGGGTCCAGTTAATGTGGGGTAAGTTGAGGTCACCAAGGAAGACAAGGGGGTATTGCCAGAAGGCTGCCCACGTTAGCAGTGAGGTTAATTTGTTTGCATGGGTGATGTCGTAGTCTAGGGCTCTGTAACAAAGTAGGAAGCGAAGTGAGGCATTTAAGAGCAGATAACAGATTATGGTTTTGGCAAAAGTGAGATCATGTGTAACTTGGATATTTTTTAGGTTTAGTGTCTTTTTTGTAGAATACAGTGGCACCTCTACTTAAGAACTTCATTCGTTCCGTGACCAGGTTCTTAAGTAGAAACGTTCTTAAGTAGAATAGAATAGAATAGAATAGAATAGAATAGAATAGAATCATGTGGTACAACACTTAATGATTGTAGAAGCAATTTTTCCCATAGGAATCAATGTAAAAGCAAAGAATGTGTGCAAACGCATTAGGGAAGAAATAAAAGCTCGGAATTGGGGTGGGAGGAGGAGGAGGAAGAAGAGGAGGAGGACAGTCGTTGCCCAGAGAAGGGAGCATTTCTTTTCTCTGGGCACTGGCAGAGGTTTATTCCTTCTCCAAGCACCCAGAGAAAGGAAAATGCTCCGTTCGCTCTGGGCTGCCAAAGCCTCCTTAAGCGCCACCAAAAGGCTCCTCTGGCAGCCCAGAAAAGCCTAAGATGGCCGGGGTTAAAGGGGGAATGGCAGGAAACTGGCCGGGCCTTCGTGCTGCTCTCAAATTTCTTGGGAAATTTTTCCGGGCTCGGGTTCTTAAGTAGAAAATGGTTCTTAAGAAGAGGCAAGAAAATCTAGAACACCCGGTTCTTATCTAGAAAAGTTCTTAAGTGGAGGTGTCTGTAGGTAGAGGTCCCAGTGTATAGCTACTCCGCCTCCTCTGCGGATTTCATGGTCAGACTGGAAGACAAGGTAGTTTCTTGTTGTGATGATGGAGTAGCCATGTTTCGCAGAAAAAGATAATGTTGAAGGTGTCCATGTTTAGTAGTAGTAGGAATTCAGACATCTTGTTAATTACGCTTCTTGCATCGATTAGTTTGCATTTGAGATTAGTATAAGCCCTTCATGGCACTGGACCAGGGTATCTACGAGACCGCCTTCTGCCGCACGAATCCCAGCTACCAGTTAGGTCCCACAGAGTTGGCCTTCTCCGGGTCCCGTCAACTAAACAATGTCGTTTGGCGGGCCCCAGGGGAAGAGCCTTCTCTGTGGTGGCCCTGGCCCTCTGGAACCAACTCCCCCCGGAGATTAGAATTGCCCCCACCCTCATCGCCTTTTGTAAGCTCCTTAAAACCCACCTCTGCCGTCAGGCATGGGGGAACTGAGATATTCTTTCCCCCTAGGCCTTTACAATTTTATGCATGGTATGTTTGCTTGTATGTATGATTAGTCTTACAATAAGGGTTTTTTAGTTGTTTTAGTATTGGATTTACATGCTGTTTTGTACTACTGTTGTTAGCCGCCCCAAGTCTACTGAGAGGGGCGGCATACAAATCCAATTAATAATAATAATAATAATAATAATAATAATAATAATAATAGTATCGGATTGGCTTGAGAAAGGAAGGGGCGCGCTTTTCTACTCTTGGTTGGTGTGAGGGGTTAACTAATTCTTTTTTTCTAAAAGCCAAGCCCTCCACTCCTCCACTCGCAACAGAACACCCTACACAACTAGACTTACAACCCTGGGTTTAGAAAGCTCAGAACTACAGCACCTTCAACACAACCTAAGTGTAGCCCATAAAATCATCTGCTACAATGTCCTTCCTGTCAACGACTACTTCAGCTTCAACCACAACAACACACGAGCACACAACAGATGCAAATTCAAAGTGAACCGCTCCAAACTCAACTGCAGGAAATACAACTTAGTTATATGCCTGGAACTCACTACCAGGCTCTGTACTATCATCACCTAACTCCCAAAATTTTAGACTATCCACTGTTGACCTTTCCTGATTCCTAAGAGGTCAGTAAAGGGCGTGCATAAGTGCACCAGTGCGCCTTCTGTCCCTTGTCCTAAAGTTTCTCTTTTACTAGTGTCATGAATACTGCTCAAAAAAATAAAGGGAACATTTAAACAACAGAATATAACTCCAAGTCAATCCAACTTCTGTGAAATCAAATTGTCCACTTAGGAAGCGACACTGATTGACAATCAATTTCACCGGCTGTTGTGCACGTTCAACTTTGTACAGAACAAAGGATTCAAGGAGAATATTTCTTTCATTCAGATCTAGGGTGGGTTCTTGGAGGGTTCCCTTTGTTTTCTTGAGCAGTGTATATAAACATTGCTCACATTAGAGAACCATCTTTCAGCTGTGGCGAGGGGGGCGCTTGCCAAGGTTCGCCTGGTGCACCAGTTGTGGCCCTATCTGGACCGGGACTCCCTGCTCACAGTCACTCATGCCCTCATCACCTCGAGGCTCGACTACTGTAACGCTCTCTACATGGGGCTACCTTTGAAGAGTGTTCGGAAACTTCAGATCGTGCAGAATGCAGCTGCGACAGCAGTCATGGGCTTACCCAGGTATGCCCATGTTACACCAACACTCCGCAGTCTGCATTGGTTGCCGATCAATTTCCGGTCACAATTCAAAGTGTTGGTTATGACCTATAAAGCCCTTCATGGCATCGGACCAGAATATCTCCGGGACCGCTTTCTGCCGCACGAATCCCAGCGACCGGTCAGGTCCCTCAGAGTTGGCCTTCTCCAGGTCCCGTCGACTAAGCAATGTCGTTTGGCGGGACCCAGGAGAAGAGCCTTCTCTGTGGCGGCCCCAACCCTCTGGAACCAGCTCCCCCCAGATATCAGAGTTGCCCCCACCCTCCTTGCCTTTCGCAAGCTCCTTAAAACCCACCTCTGTCGTCAGGCATGGGGGAATTGAAATATTCCCTTCCCCCTAGGCTTATAGAATTTATACAGGGTATGCTTGTTTGTATGAGTGGTTCTTTAAATTGGGGTTTTTTAGATTGTTTTTAATATTAGATTTGTTTACATTGTCTTTTTATATTGTTGTTAGCCGCCCCGGGTCTTCGGAGAGGTGCGGCATACAAATCTAATTAATAATAATAATAATAATAATAATAATAATAATAATAATAATAATTGTTATATCTTTGTATACTTCCAATATGTACTTGACAAAACAAAGAAATAAAAATAAAAAAGTTCCCCTTTTTCCGCTGGGTCATCTGATGAGCTTCTGACCCTTAGCGGGTGATAAGAAACACGCCTGGTTCCGTTCCCTTTGGCTTCCTCTTGGCTCTCCTTCTGGGGTCCCAAGCGTCACCCGCCCGTCAATTGCAAAGGGATCCAAAACATCTTTGTAATCGGAGGCCAGCAAGCGGCCTCCCAAGTCCAAGGCCGGCAGCCGTCCAGGGTCCCCAACCGTTCCTGGCCCGGCTCCACATTCCTCCGGCCCAAAGGAGCTGAGATGCCGATACCGTCTGCAATTTCACACCGTCTGCTGGAAAGTCAGGCTTCCCGCGCTTGCGCAGGCTTGCAAAATAGGAGGGTGACCAGACGCCCAGCAAATCGGCTAGAAAATGTTATTTTAATTTAATTTATTGCATTTATAAGCCGCCCAACTCCTTTCGGACTCTGGAAGGAGCGCCAAGGAAAACCACATCTTGTTCAAGATACGCGCATGATCTCCCCTTCCACATATAGATGAAGGGACCTCAACTCCCCGAATCCTCCAGCCACCATGTTTTAAGATGGACGGACTTCAATTCCCAGAATTCTCCACTCGTTTAAGATGGATTTCAACTCCCTGAATCCTCCAGCCCCCATGTTTAAAGATGGAGGGACTTCAGCTTCCAGAATCTTCCAACCGCCATGTTTTAAGATGGACGGACTTCAGCTTCCAGAATCTTCCAGCCACCATGTTTAAAGATGGACGGACTTCAGCTTCCAGAAATCTCCAGTCTTGTTTTAAGATGGACTTCAACTCCCAGAATTCTCTAGCTGCCGTGTTTTAAGATGGATGGACTTCAACTCCCAGAATTCTCCAGCCTCAATGTTTTATGATGGATGGACGTCTGGAGGATTCCAGAGGATGAACAGTGCTTTTCAACCTTAGCATCTTTTAAGATGTGTGGACTTCAGAGTCTGTTGCAGGATTTGGGGCCTCCATATCGAACCCTAAACACAGGGTGCCTCAAAATTCTGGCTGGGGAATTCTGGGAGTTGAAGTCCACAAGTGGCCAAGTTTGGAGACCCTCTTCTACCCCAATGCAGTTTACTCTGGCACAGGTCAAAATGAGGTTGTTGTTGTTATTATTATTATTATTATTATTATTATTATTATTATTATGCGGATTCTGTCAACCACTTAGAGTAATACTATCTTAAGTATTGCTACCGTTTTGCTCTCTGTTCCCATCTCAACAAGCTAAGCAAGGTGGATGTCTGGATGCATGCTGTAATGTTAATAAGTAAGCAATATTAAACCTACCTAGCTTTGGAGCAGAGACCACCAGGAAATCTTGGGACAACAGAACCAGATGCAATAGCAATAGCAATAGCGCTTAGACCTATATACCACTTCACAGTGCTTTTACTTACTCTAAGCGGTTGACAGACTCCGCCTCATCATAATAATAATAATAATAATAATAATAATAATAATAATAATAATAATAATAATAATAATTTATTAGATTTGTATTCCTGTTCCTCTCCGAAAACTCGGGGCGGGTCCTCATTTTACCCACCTTGAAGGGATGGTTCCCATATCAAACTGTCCTCTAGACACAACAGATGGGAGGCTGAGTCAACCTTGAGCCAGTGGTGAGATTTGAACTGCTGAACTATAGCTAGCATTCAGCAGAAGCAGCTTGCGGTACTGCACTCAAACCACTGCGTCACCAAGGTGAACCTCCGTTCCCAGAATTCCCCAGCCAACCATGCTACTCAGGTTGATCCCAGAAACACCTGAAAACATACCGAAATGGTCCTACAGGTGTTTGCTTCCATAAAGCAAGGAGGACAGAGACCATCTCTCTCGCCAGGATGAACTTATTAAGTACAGGGAGATCCATCTCTAAGATTACGTGTGTGTCTAGTTTAATGAAAAGAGGGACTAGGGGTGACATGGTAGCAGTCTTCCAATGTTTGGGGGAGCTAAGATAAAGAAGAGGGGGTCAACCTATTCTTCAAAGCACCTGAGGGCAGGACAAGAAGCAATGGGTGGAAACTAAACAAGGAGAGAAGCAACTTGGAACTAAGGAGGAATTTCCTGACAGTGAGAACAATTAATCCGTGGAACAGCTTGCCAACAGAAGTTGTGAATGCTCCAACACTGGAAAGTTTTTAAAAAGAGACTGGGCAACCATTTGTCTGAAGTGGTGTAGGGTTTCTTGCCTAGGCAAGGGGCTTGACTAGAAGACCTCCAAGGTCCCTTCCAACTCAGTTATTCTGTTCTGTTATTTTCTGCTCTACTCTATTTTATTCTATTCCAACCCTGTGATTCTATGATACCACAATTTGATAATTTAGATATTTAAATGATAGAATTCCCTAATCAGCAGTGTTTATCCATCTCTCTCTCTCTCTCTCTCTCTCTCTCTCTCTCTCTCTCTCGTGTGTAAAATCACAAATATTAGAATATTTCTTAATATCCTAATTATTATTTATTACTATTACTATATGAATATTACTATATCCATTTTTATTTATTACTTTTTAATCCCACCTTTATTATTAATACAAATCATTCCAGCCAGCGAATATATCCAATGCAACTCCCTCCCTCCTAATTTTCCCACCACAAGGTGTGGTGGATTGGGCCCAAGGAGAGTGACTGGCCTAGGCTCGCCCGGCCGACCTTTGGGCCTAAGGCAGGATAAGAACTCACAGCCTCCTGGTGATTGGCCCAGAGCCACCCAGTGGGTTTTCATGGCTGGGGCAGGACTTGAACTTGTGGTCTCTCTTGCTTTCCAACCTACACCTTTAATCACGAAGCCAAACTAGCTGGGGAATGACAGTTTGGAATGATAGTTATAAGTCAAAAAGGAGAGAAAAAAATCCTATGTGAATTGCAACCCTTGATTACACTGGGGAACAATTGGTTACACAATTTCTGTTGAGTTTGATTTCTGACCTGTTTTATAGCTTATTAGGCATGCTGGTTTCAGAACTGTCGTTAAGTTCCTTCTACCACGTCAAGTTTTTTCTCTACCCCTTATGAGAATGTGACCACTCTACGCGGAATCAAGCATGGATCATAGGAAATACTATTGCTCTCCTATTGCCTGACAATGGGCGCTGGTGCATATAAAATTTCCCCCGCTGCATATAAAATTGGGTCTCATGAAGCAATTAGTTAAAGCTCTGCCAATTGAAGGAGGCTGTTTCAAGCATCTCATTTCGGCATTTCCTAGCCTGTCATTTGAAAAGATGAAGGCCAGTGTTTTCGATGCTCCACAAATTCAGAGATTGCTCTGGCAATCTCACACTACTTATCAGAGCTTACAAAACTTTTGCCAGACCCATCCTCAAATACAGCTCATCTGTTTGGAACCCGTATCACATCTCAGACATCAACACCCTTGAAAATGTCCAAAGATACTTCACCAGAAGAGCCCTTCACTCCTCCACTTGAAAGAGAATACCCTACGAAAATAGACTAACAATCCTGGGTCTAGCAAGCTTAGAAGTAAGACGCCTCAAACAAGATCTAAGTATTGCCCACAAGATCATATGTTGCAAGTTCCTGCCTGATAACAACTATTTCAGCTTCAACCACAACAACACAAGAGCACACAACAGATTTAAACTTAATATTAACTACTCCAAACTTGACTGTAAAAAATAAGACTTCAGTAACCAAGTTGTTGAAGCGTGGAACTCATTACTGGACTCCATAGTGTCATCCCCCAAACCCCAACACTTTACCCTTAGATTATCTACGGTTGACCTATCCAGATTCCTAAGAGGTCAGTAAGGGGCGAGTACAAGTGCACTAGAGTGCCTTCCGTCCCCTGTCCTATTGCTCTCCTATATCTCTTATACCATTCTTCTATTCCTATATCTCTTCTTCTATTCTCTCATTGATATGTTCTATTCCTCTATCTTCTCTTCACTTCTTTCTTAGATATATTTTACTATGAGTATCTGCTCTATAACCTTCATCATGTATTTTACTACGTGTATATAGATATATACCCACTAAAACCCTAATTGTGTATTGGACAAAATAAATAAATCAATAAAAATAAATAAATCAGCTTGTTAAAGATGAACATTTCATCGGAGCAATGTCAGAAATTCGAAAGGATGCTTCGCTGGCATTCAAAAACATTGTTAAAGACTTTCTTGGAAATAACAAGCCCAGGATTACGCTGAAGTCAACCGCAGGCATCGTTTGGGGCTGACACCCAAGCGAACACAATCCATAAGGAGCGTTGTGAGTCTGCCGGAGGGAAGCAACACTTCCATCCAAAGACTGTGTTGCAGGGAGCCACTGTGTTCCAACACTGGCCCTATTTCTGGTTGTTGGCGTTCCAAGGGGATTCTTTTCATACCAACGCTGAATGAACCCTCCAGGGCTACGGAATTCTCTGGAACAGGGTATCTCAATGTTGGGCAACTTTGAAGACAGGTGGACTTCAACTCCTAGCCAGGAATATTTATTTGTTTGTTTGTTTATTTATTTATTATTTGTTTGTTTTATTTAATTTATTTTCATACATACATACATACATACATACATACATACATACATACATACAAAAATACGTGTGTGTGTGTATATGAAGGTCTTGGCATATTCGGGTTTCTTCCTGTGTAAATTTCAGAGATTCTTGGCGACGTTTCAACATTTCACCAGGAATCTCTGAAACTCAAATTGGAAGAAACCTGAATATGCCAAGACCTTCATACCTTTATCCGTGAAAATCTATGAATATATATATATATATATAATCCATCTAATGTATATATATTTAAAAGCACATAATAAAAACCTCCAGTTTGGGTCACCACAGTATAAAAAAGATGTTGAGACTCTAGAAAGAGTGCAGAGAAGAGCAACCAAGAGGATGAGGGGACTGGAGGCTAAAACATATGAAGAACGGTTGCAGGAACTGGGCCTGGCTAGTTGAATGAAAAGAAGGACCAGGGGAGATAGGATAGCATCTTCCAATATTTGAGGGGCTGCCACAGAGACGAAGGGGTCAAGCTATTCTCCAAAGCACCTGAAGGACAGGCAAGCAATAATGGATGGAAGGTGACCAAGGAGAGATTCAACCTGGAAATGAGGAATTTTCTGACAATGAGAACAATCAACCCATGGAACAGAAGTTGCCTTTGGAAGTTGTGGGAGCTTCATCCCTGGAAGCTTTGAAGAAGAGACTGGACTGTCAGAAATGGCTTGGGTGGGGGCATTGGACTCGATGACCACCAAGGTCCCTTACCAACTCTTGTTATTCTATATTCAATGGAACAGAAGTGGCCTTTGGGAACTGTGGGAGTTTCATCCCTGGAAGCTTTCAAGAAGAGATTGGATTGCCATCAGTCAGAAAAGGCATGGGCAGAGGGGGTTGGACTAGCTGACCTCCAAGGTCCCTTCCAACGCTGGTTAATCTGTATGTGTAAACAAAGTGGGGAAAGCAGGACTACGCTGCGGTTCCTCAGCTTTGCCAACCTCCAGAAATTTCACTTTGGAGCTCAAACAAACTACTTTCTTTCTTTCTCCTTCTCATCCTTTTTTTCTCCCTTCTTTCCTTCCTTCCTTGCATTTATTTAGTCAAGCATGTATTAGGTAACATATAAAAGAAGACGACATTAGGACAGGGACGGTATGCACAATGGTGCGTCTATGCGCGCTCCTTATAAACCGCTTAGAAATGGAGAGGGGTCAACTGTAGACAAAACTGCCTCTTCGTCGAGAGAGAAGACCCCAAAAGCGGGATAGAAGCACCCCCATCCCGGAAAATAAATCTTCGCTACGCAAAACCGGCCGGTTTTGGAGAGTCCCGCGCGCGTAATTGCGTAAAGGCGCACCAGCCGCGTCTCTCGTGCGCTCCGCGGCTGTGGCTACCCGAGAGGGGGGGATAGCAAGGAGCCCCACGAGCAGAAAGGGGGGTCGGGAGGGAGGGGCCACTCACCTTTGGAGGTAAGCCTCGGGACAGCATGGCAAGGGAGCGAAGCGTCCCGGCTCCGCGCTCATTGCTTTGCTGGACGGGTCTGGAGGCAGCATAGAAAGTCCAGCGGCCGCGTCGGGTGGCCAGCAGGGACCAAGTGTTGGATTTTAAGACTTTAGGCGGACTTCAGTTTGCAAAGAGGGGGTGTTGGGGAGGTGGAGCCTCTGGCGGACTTCAATTTGCAAGGGGGGGGGGAGTGGGGATTCCGCGGGGTCTGGCCAATGAGAGCCCACCGGGGACCCTCTGGCCGAAGCGGAGCATCGCTGGGATGTGCGTTCCCGGGACCCGTCGCTGCGCTGGCAAAGGGGCAACATCTGGCGCCGTTAGATTATTGATAGCTCAGGGTTGAATTGGGGAGGGGGCGTCCTTGGGGCTCTGTGAGGTGGGTGGTTTCTCTGGCAGACGTTTCGTGGCCCAACTAGGGAACATGATCAGTGCTATAGGGAGGGAGGTTTTCGGAGGAAAGGAAGAGGAGGAGGAGAAAGATTGTGAGGTCTTTGGTGCTTTCTGAGCTTGGTGATTTTCTGGGGAACATCATGAAGGTTAGAAGGGAGGAGGGGTTGTCAGGAGGAGGCGGAAGAGGAAGGGGGAGGAAGAGGAGGAGGCGGAAGAGGAAGGGGGAGGAAGGGGGAGGAAGAGGAGGAGGAAGAGGAAGGGGGAGGAGGAGGAAGAAGAGGACGTGGAGGAGATGTAGGAAGAGGAAGGGGGAGGAAGAGGAGGAAGGAGGAAGGGGGAGGGGGAGGAAGAAAAGGAGGAAGAGGAAGAGGAGGAGGAGGAAGGAGGAAGGGGGAGTAAGAAAAGGAGGAAGGGGAAGGGTGAAGAGGATGAAGAGGAGATGGAGGAAGAGGAAGAGGGAGGAGGATTGTGAGATCCTTGGTGGTTTTCTTGCAGATGTTTCATAGCCCAACTGGGGAACATGATCAGTGTCAAAAGAAGGGAGGGGGATTTGCAAAGGGAAAGAAGAGGAGGAAGAGGAGGAGGAGGAGGGCTGCTTTGGGGTTGTTAGTTCTTTCTGCTTGGTGGGTTTTCCTGCAGGCATTTCGGCCTCTAGATCTGGCACATCTCTGGGTTGCTCAGCTTCTATTTCTTTGTTTGTTTGTTTGTCAAACAAGTATAGTATTATAGTAGATATTAACATAACATAACAAAAGTAGAATGTAGTAAGAGAAAGGATCATAAGACAGAGGGACAGGGACATTAGGCACATAAGTGCACTTATGCAAGCCCCTAACAGACCTCTTAGAAAAGGGGAGAGGTCAATTGTAGATCATGTAAGGTTGAAGATTTTGGGGTTGGGGGAAGCAACAACAGAGTCAGGTCATGAGTTCCAGGTGGTGACACTCTGTTGCTGAAATCGTATTTTCTGCAGTCAAGTTTGGAGCGATCTACATTCCGTTTGTATCTATTACATGCTCGTGTGTTGTTGTTGTTAAAGGTGAAGTAGTCACTGACAGTATGATTTTATGAACAACAGTTAAATCAGTTCGGAGACGACGTAGTTGTAAATTTTCTAGATGTAGTATTTCAAGACCATCGTGTCACCCTTAGTCCTTCTTTTCACTAGACTAGACAAACCCAAATTCCAGCAACCGTTCTTTCTATGTTTTATCCTCCAGTTCCCTAATCATCTTTATTACTCTTCTCTGCACACTTTCCACATTGTTTTTTGTCTTGTGGCAACCCAAACTGGTCACAGCATTCCAAAGTGTGAAGAAGGACCCACTTACCCTTAGAAATAAAGAGAGAGAGAGAAACATAGAGAGAGAGAAACAGAGACGGAAACAGAGAGAAAAAGAGAGATAAAAAAGAGAGAGAAAGATGGAGAGAAAGAGAGACAGAGAGAGAAAGAGAGAGAGAGAAAGAGAGAGATGGAGAAAGAGAGACCGAGAGAGAAAGAGAGAGAGATAGAAACAGAGGGAGAGAAACAGAGAGGGAGAGAGAAAGAAAGAGAGAGAGAAAGAGAGAGAAAAAAGAGAAAGGAAGAGAGAGAGAGAAAGATAGAGAGCGAGAGAGAGGGAGAGACAGACATAGAATGAGAGAAACAGAGACGGAGACAGAGAGAAAAAGAGAGAGAAAGAGAGAGACAGAGAAAGAAAGAAAGAAAGAAAGAGAAAGAGAGAAAGAGAGAGATGGAGAAAGAAAGAGAGAAAAAAGGAGAGAAAGAGAGAGAGGAAAAAAGAGAGAGAGAAAGAGGGAGAAAAAAAGAAAGACACACACAGAGACAGAGAGAGTGGGGGAGAAAGAAAAAAAAACAGAGTAGCAGCTGAGCAACATCACAACAAGTCCTCCAATAATAAACTAGGGTTATAAATACATCAGATCAAACCTCCAATTTTCAGAGGGCCCCCCGTTTCCCAGTCCGGTCACAACCCCTTCCGTGCCTTCGTCTCCGCTCCAACCAACGGGGCTTGTAAACCTAAACCAGTTTTGCGGTTTTGGAGAATGAGCGAGAGATTCATCAGCAGCTAAATTCAGACAGACTCCCAGGATGGAGGGGGGGGGGGACAGAACAAGGAATCGATGTGACTTGGAAATCATATTCCACAGGGAAGCGGTGCCCGTTGTGTTGTTTGCCGAAGCTTGCTCCCAGGGTGACCCCGAATGGAAGCCCAGGGTCCTCGTGCCTGTGGGAAGGGAGGAATTCCAGGGAATTCTTGGCTAGTTCATCTCCTTGGGGATTTTGCATGGCCCTTGAGAATAAAATCCATTTGCTGTTTAGGCAGGAGAGCATTTATTATTATTTATTATTATTATTTATTAGATTTGTATGCTGCCCCTCTCCGTAGACTTGGAGCGGCTTCCAACCTTGGCCGTTTTATAAGACCTCTGGACTTCAATTCCCAAAATTCAACTGCCAGGAATTGGGGATTAAAGTATTGGAGGCTAAAACATACTTTTGCAGGAACTGGGTTTAATGGCCAGTGAAAAGAAGGACCAGGGAGACATGATAGCAGCCTTCCAGTATCTCAAAGGTTGCCCCAAAGAAGAAGGAGTCAAGCTATTCTCCAAAGCACCGGAGGGCAGGACAAGAAGCAATGGGTGGAAACTAAACAAGAAAAGAAGCAACTTAGAACCAAGGAGAAAATTCCTGACAGTCAGAACGGTTGATCAGTGGAACAGAAGTTGCCTCCAGAAGTTGTGAATGCCCCAACACTGGAAGTTTTTAAGAAGATGTTGGATAACCACCTGTCTGAAGTAGTGTAGGGTTTCCTGCCTAAGCAGGGGGTTGGACTAGAAGACCTCCAAGGTCCCTTCCCACTCTATTATCATCATCAACATTGTTGTTGTTACTGTTGTTGTTGTTGTTGTTGTTATTATTATTATTATCATCATCATTATCATCATCATCATCCAAAGTCACCCGAAGGAAGGACAAGAAGCAATGGGTGGAAACTAAACAAGGAGAGAAGCAATTTAGAACTAAGGAGAGATTTTCTGACATTTAGAACAATTAACCAATGGAACTACTTGCCACCAGAAGTTATGAATACTCCAACACTGGAAGTTTTTAAATAGATGTTGGATAACCATTTGTCTGAAATAGTTTGGGATTTCCTGTCTAGGCAGGTGGTTGGACTAGAAGACCTCCAAGGTCCCATCCGACTCTGTTATTCTATGACATTCAAGCACCAGGCAGATTGGAAGAAGCTTCCACTGAAGAAGATGGACTGCCTTTGAGGTGGCTTCATCCCTGGTTTTTGGACCTTGGTACTGACAGGCACATTGTAAAGTAGTTGGCTTGGTTCCATCAAGGATCGGGTCCCAAGACTGCTTGATTCAATAGTCGTGGACACTGGGCTTGAGTTCCAGTTGGAAGTCCATCAGGTTCCACTCTGGTCTGGACCTCTGGAGATCTTTGGGTGGTCATACCCGAAGAAAAGGACCGACAGATTTCCATTAAGTTCTTTAACATCAACATCCAAGCCCATACTATCCATCAATCCATAGAGCTTCGGTGGTGCAGTGATCACAATCTCCCTCTTCCTGCTTGTGATACCTTGAGCAAAGAGGTGGCGCTGTAAATTCCCAAAATAAATAAAAGTTATTTCAACTTCGGGAACAGGGTCGGTCCTTCCAAAGGAGGGTTGGGGTTGCTTTGCCTTTAGGATCGACCCCACGATGGGCTGTGCCAGAGGGCCGTCTGGGTTGGAGACCCCGCAGAGCAACTGTGGCCCAGAGACGTGTGCTGGAATTTCCCACTGACCACCTGCTCTCCTCTCGAGAGGGGAACTCCAGATCGGCCGGGGTTATTTTTACGTGCACTGAGATTATGCCGGCTGGAGAAAGCAGAACAGTCGGAGATGGGGGCGTAAGGTTGCTTAATTGGGGGTGATGGGGATGCGGCGGATGACAAAACGATTTGTCTAGGTTCTCTCTCTTTCTCTCCTTCTTTCTGTCTCTCACTCTCTTGTTCTCTCTTTCTTTCTCTTTCTCTCTCTTTCTTTCTCGTTCTCTCTCTCCCATTTTCTCTCTCTCTTTCTCTCTTTCTCTTTCTCTCTTTCCCTCTCTCTTTCTCTCTCTCTCCCATTTTCTCTCTGTCTGTCTGTCTGTCTGTCTCTGTCTCTCTTTTTTTCTCATTCTCTTTCTCTCTCTTTCTGTTTTTTACTTTCTCTCCCTCGTTTTCTCTCTTTCTCTCTCTCTCTTTCTCCCCCCCCCCTCTCTCTCTCCTATTCTTCTCAAGAAAAAATCCAGCATTTCCAGGAGTTGTAGCCCTGGCTTCAGAACTTCCTGGTTAGAAGGAAGCTTGAAAGACAAGAGATCTGTCGCTTTTTTTTTTTAAGACAAATTTGTATTTGTAACCCACCCAGAATTTATTGGAGTGCACAGCTTTATCTCCTCCTCCTCCTCCTCCTCTTCTTCCTCCTCTAGCTTTCCTTCTCCTTCCTTCTCTTCTCCTTCTCTAGGTCACCTCTTCCTTCTTTCTCCTTCCTTCTCTTCCTCCTCCTCAAAGTGACACTAGAGCACTGCACCCCAAGACAACTAGACACAAGATTAGTTTTTCCTCGAATGCCATCACTCTGCTAAACAAAATAAGACCCTCAACACTGTCAAACTTTTTCCTAAGTCTGCACTACAATTACGGTAGTCTTCCTATCATTCCCATCACCCATCTCCTCCCACAAATGAATGTGTGATTGTAACTTGTTGCTTGCATCCTTAGAATTTATATTAATATCGATTGTTCCCTGATTGCTTATTTGACCTCTATGACGATCATTAAATGTTGTATCTCCTGATTCTTGACAAATGAATATTTTATTTTATGTCCACTGAGAGCATCTGCACCAAAGACAAATTCCTTCTGTGTCCAATCACCCTTGGCCAATAAAGAATTCTATTCTATTCTATTCTATTCTCTCCTTCGCTCTCTTCCTTCTCTCCCTTTCTCTTCCCCCTCTTTCCTTCTCCTCCTTTAGCTCTCCTCGCTTCTCGTTCTCCCCCCCCCTTCTTCTTCTTTGTATGTAGATACAAGGATTGGTAGCATCTCCAGAACTACTCAGCCTTATAACACACTTGTGGAAGTGTTGATTTAAGTTGGGCTAATTAACTATGGATTATGTGCCATCAAATCAGTGTCAACTCCTTAATGACCACATCAATGGATTTATCTGGGTGACGAAAGTCCTGCCAGACTCCGTTTCCACCTCAAAGGGTAGACGTGGTTGCACACCTACACGTGGGCTGGTTTCTTAACTGAGTCTCTTCTCCCTGCCCCCATCACCTGATTTCCTTGGAGCTGATGCTTCAACTGATAAGAGCCTCGGTGGTGCAGTGGTTAGAGGGCAGGACTGCCAGCTACTTCTGCTGATCACCAGCTGCCAGGAGTTTGTTTGTGTGTTTGTTTGTTTATTTATCCAATACACAAATACATAGGAAGAAAGATAGACATGTGATAATATAAAAGAGGGTGAAAGTGAACTTAGAGGAGAGGATATATGAAAGGAAGAGAATATATATGATAAGTGAGAGAAAGGAAAGACAATTGGACAGGGGACGAAAGGCACACCAGTGCACTTATGTACGCCCCTTACTGGCCTCTTAGGAACCTGGAGAGGTCAATCGTGGAGAGTCTAAGGGAGAAGTGTTGGGGTTTAGGGGTTGACACAATTGAGTCCGGCAATGAGTTCCACGCTTCGATAACTCGATTGTTGAAATCATATTTTTTACAGTCAAGTTTGGAGCGGTTCATATTAAGTTTGAATCTGTCGCATGCTCTTGTGTTATTGCAGTAGAAGCTGAAGTAGTCATTGACCGTTAGGACGTTGCAGCATATGATCTTGTGGGCAATACTCAAATCGTGTTTTAGGCGCCGTAGTTCTAAGCTTTCTAGGCCCAGGATTGTTAGTCTATTTTCGTAGGATATTCTGTTTCGAGTGGAGAAGTGAAGGGCTCTTCTGGTGAAATATCTTTGGACATTTTCAAGGGTGTTGATGTCTGAGATGTGGTATGTGTTCCAGACAGATGAGCAGTAGTCTAGGATGGGTCTGGCAAAAGTTTTGTAGGCTCTTGTGAGTAGTGTGAGATTTGGCAGATCGAATCTCAGCACCAGCTCAAGGTCGACTCAGGTGGGTCAAATGAGGACCCAGATTGTGGGGGGCGAGAGGCTGACTCTCTATAAACTGCTTAGAGAAGGCTGGAAAAGCACTGTGAAGTGGTATATAAGTCTAAATGCTATTGCTATTGTTATTGCTAAGTTAAGGAGATGCCTTATACAAATACGAAGCAATGTCGTCTGGCGGGACCCAGGGGAAGAGCCTTCTCTGGGGTGGCCCTGACCCTCTGGAACCAACTTCCCCCGGAGATTAGGACTGCCCCCACCCTCCTTGCCTTTCATAAACTCCTCAAAACCCACCTCTGTCGTCAGGCACAGGGAAATTGATTCCCCTGGGCCGTTCCCACTTTGTGTATGGTCTGTATGAGATGCACAATTGTCTTTTATATTAAGGGTTTTAAAGTGTTTTTTTTAAGTATTGGATTTGTATTGTTTCTTGTTGTGAGCCGCTCCGAGTCTACGGAGAAGGGTGACATACAAATCAAATCAAATCAAATCAAATTAAATCAAAGAAAGAAAGAAAGAAAGAAAGAAAGAAAGAAAGAAAGAAAGAAAGAAAGAAAGAAAGAAACCAACCAACCAACCAACCAACCAACCAACCAAATACAAGCTTTTTTTAATGCAAAAATACCAAATAAAATATAAAATATTTTTTTATACAAAAACACCAAATAGAAGCTGAATAATCAAGACCTTGCAGAGAGCCCTCACTCCGCAAAAGACCTTGACCTAAGTGCCAAAGCCCACTGAAATAACATTCCCAAGATAATCTCACACTACTAACCAGAGCATACAAAACTTTTGCCAGACCAATCCTCGAATACAGCTCAACCCCACACCACATATCGGGCATAAATACATTAGAAAGTGTCCAGAGATACTTTCCGAGAAGAGCCCTCCACTCCTCCACTCGCAACAGAATCCCCTACGCAACTAGACTCACAATCCTAGGTTTAGAAAGCTTAGAACTACGTCTCCTTAAAACGACCTAAGCCTAGCCCATAAAATCATCTGCTACAACATCCTTCCTGTCAACGACTACTTCAGCTTCAACCACAACAATACACAAGCACACAACAGATACAAACTCAAAGTAAACTGCTCCAAACTCGACTGCAGGAAATATAACTTTAGTAATCGAATAGTTGATGCCTGGAACTCACTACCAGACTCTGTAGTATCATCACCTAACCCCCAAAACGTGACCCTTAGACTCTCCACTGTTGACCTCTCCCGATTCCTAAGTTCCCTTATGCAGTAAGGGGCCTGCATAAGTGCACCAGCGTGCCTTCCGCCCCCTGTCCTAATGTTTCTCTCTTACTAGTACCATGGATATAAATATTATTATATCTTTGTATTCCACCAATACGTACTTGACAAAACAAACAAACAAATTAAAAAATAAAGTTGACTTCTGAATTCCTGCTTTTGCAGCCTCTATATTTCCAACATATTTCAGACTAAAAAGACCACCATGCCTGGTCCATCCTTCTTCTCTAAGCTGGTTTTGGAAACACGTGTAGGAGGCTTTGAAGGTGGAGGAACATTCCTATTTTGTGCGTCTCCTTCTCCAGCTCTTCTTCAAAAATTGCTGATTTACAAGGTTGTCTATTTCTCCACTCCAGTTGTGTCTGGTGTGTTGCAATCTCTCTTACCTGTTCAGACAGGTTTTACCTAGGTGGAATTATCTGCTCGAGAACTGGGTCAAGACTTGGGAGAAAGAGTCATCTCGGATGAAAGGAAGGACGGTGCTACGGACAGTCTGTAATAATAATAATGATGATGATAGTGATAGTGATAGTAATAGTAATAACAATAACAATAGCAACAGCAACAGCAACAGCAACAGCAACAGCAACAGCAGCAACAACAACAACAACAACAACAACAACAACAACAACAACAGAATTGGAAGGGACCTTGGAGGTCTTCTAGTCCAGCCCCCTGCTTAGGCAGGAAACCCTACACGACTTTAGGCAGATGGTTATCCAACATCTTCTTAAAAACTTCCAGTCTTGGAGCATTCACAACTTCTGGAAGCAAGCTGTTCCGCTGGTTAATTGTTCTAACTGTCAGGAAATTGTAAATCAAACTGTAAATCAAGGTTGGATCAGCCGAGTTTCAAAACTCACCTACAACTCTTCGTTTAGTGATCATCAGAGTTTAAAAAGTGGCTCATGACTGAGTCCTCACATTTATGACCCTCTCGGCATCCCAAAAGCCACGTGGTTAATGTTTGGGTGCTTGGCAACCAGCATTTATGAAGGTTTGCTGCATCTCAGGGACGTGGGATCACCAACTGCAACTTTCTCAGGAGGCCTGAAACAAGGGGGGAGGGGAATCACTTAATGAGCAAGTGGTTCATTTAAGAACCAGGGTGATGGATGGATGGATTCATGGAGGGATGATAGCTAGATAGAAAAATAGAAATATAGAATAGAAGGATAATATGACAGTAGTATAAGAAGATTAGAATAGAAGAATAGTAGATATGATATATGAGATATAGGAGAGACAATAGGACGGGACGGGAGGCACACTAGTGCACTTATGCAGGGAGGGAGGGAGGTGGATGATGGGTAATAAAAGGATGGTAGATGGAAAGATAGGTAGAGGATGGATGGATGCCCCCTTGTTCTTGTGTTCACTCCTGAACCTTATTTAAACCTTTAGCCTATTTAAATGTTTCGATCAGACTGTACAGATGGAGTCCATGAAGTCTTTCCTGATCAGTTTGATGCTTCAGACCTTCCACCATTTTTGTAGCCCATCTTTGGACCCCTTCAATTCGATCAATATCTGGGATATATGTAGGATGATGAAGTGGTGATTCGCATAGGGCAGAAATGACCAGAACAAGGAGTAGTATCAACAGGGCCTACGCGCCCTTGTGTCTCGCTGGAGGAAGGCCATAGAACGGGATGGGGATTACGTGGAAAAATAGGGAGTGTAGAAGAAACATCGTTGTTTCTTGTGTGTAAGTTTCATTGTGTTCAATCAATAATCATCAAAGAAAAAAAAATGTGGCACACTTCGTTCTGGGCTATCCTTGTAAATATAAAAAGATATCCCTAACTGTTGTGGTTAGCTCTGGCCCAGCTCCTGCCCCAAGGACTGTGGATGTGGGGGAGACATCCACATGCTGCAGGCCTGTTTTGCCCCCGGTGGAATCTGCTGATGAAGGCTCCTCTGACCAAGAAGACATGAGTGACAGGGAGGAGGAGAGTGGGGCAGACAGCTCAGAAGGAGATCAATTATCTAGCTCCTCTTTGGATTCAGAACAAGAGTTAATGATACAGCCACGCACGCGGAGAGCGATGCATAGGCAGCAACAACTGAGAGATTATTATCAAAGAAAATGAGGCCACCTGTGGTTGGGTGGGGCTGTGGTCATTAGTGAGGCTGCTATAAAGAGCAGCCTGTGGCTTTGGCCATTGTGGAGGATTATCTGATCGTTGTGTTTCGTGCCTGCCTTGCTGACTTCAACCTTTGTGTGTTGCTTTTTCCCCCCTTTGAAACTAAACCAGAGCAAAGTGTGTTTCACTTTGTAAAAGAAGAAGGACTGTGAATTGCCTCACACTGCAAGCTAAGTATCACAGAACTGATAAGGGACTTGTACAAATTACCAGTTTGTTTGGAGACGAGGGCTCTTTGCTATCCCAAAAGAGGGCTTGGTTTAAGTGAATTTTCATTATAAAGAACATTGTTTTGAATTTTCAAATGTGTGTGTGTGTCTGAAATTTGTACCTGTGAATTTTTGGGAGGAGTCTACCAGAGAGCCCGACAGAACACTAACCAAGAGGCTTTCCCCAAATTCTTTTGGCTCCCATTCTGGCTTCCTTCTTCTCACCCAGACGGTTTCTCGGAAGCTTGTCTGGGATTTCCAGATTTCCCTGGAAGAGGCTGAGCCCATCACCCAGCTGTCAATCCTGAAAGGAGAACTTTGGAAAACATGGGCTCTGATGGTGAACAGTCTTTTCTGCGAGAACTGCGAAATGCAGGCTGGGAATTTGATTCTCTTTACCCCTTCTTTTATTTTATTTATTTTATTCTACCTCTCTCTCTCTCTCCAATGCACACTTTACTTTTTTATTCGATGAAAACTAAAATACTGTATTTTTCAGAGTATAAGACGCACCTTACTTTTTGGGGAGGACAATAGGGAAAAGAATCTGCTTACCAGGGATTCATCTGGCCAGCGTCCTTAGTCTGGTCAGCTTTAGCCCATTATTTTATCCCCTGGTTAAGGACTTTAGAGAAACCTTATTCACAGAGAGTAACAAGGAAAGAGCTTGCAAGCCAGTAAAAGCTGGGAAAATTATTAGCACCTGGTTAGGGCTGGAAAGAAACATTCGGAGCCGGTGGAGCAATAAAAAAAAACTACAAAGACTTAGGGCTTGGAAAACATTCTTTGCAGAGAGTAACAATGAAAGAGCCTGCAAGGGAAGAGCTGGGAAGAGCATTAGCACCTGGTTAGGGCTGGAAAAAAAGCTTCGAAAAAAGCTACATTCAGAGTATAAGATGCATCTAAATTTTCAGCCTCTTTAGGGAGGAAAAAGGTGCTTCTTATACTCCGGAAAATATGGTAATTATTTATTATGTGCCATACTCTCATTGATAAGGTAACTAAATAATCTGTTCTTCCCTTGAAACACATCCAGCTGAACTTGATAAAAAATGTACCAGCCCCTCTCAAGACAAAGGAATATTTCATGCTTGTAGTGCAGTGAATTGAACTAAGGAGGGTTCGCCTCAACTCTTCTCAAGTTATTTATATTCTCTCTTTGGTCTTTTATGATTCTTTTGGGATTTAGGGGAAGAAACCTTGCCAATAGGAAGATACATTTTAATTTTTCTTTCATTTGATTTAGATTTAACACTTATATTTTATAATATAACATTTATCTTTTATTTAGATTATTTTTATGTAGGTTTAGGTTTAGATTTTATTTCCATTTCAAATTGATTTAATTTAGATTTCAATTTCAATTTGATTTTGATTTGATTTTTTTGAGGTTTTTTAAATTTAGATTTGACAGATTTTATTTAGATTCCGAAGAACAAGAAGAAAAAGAGAGGACGAGGAGGAAGGAGGAAGAAAGAAGAAGAAGATGGAAGAAGAAGAAAAAGAAGAAGAAGAGGAGGAGGAGGAGAAGAAGAAGAGGAAGGAGGAATAGAAGGAGGAGGAGGACAACAAGAACAACAAGAAGAAGAACAAGAAGAAGAAAAGGAAGAAGAGGAGGAGGAGGAGGAGGGGAGAAAAGAATCCACCGTGATCCTGGCTGGCTCTCCATTGCTTCAGGGGCTCGATCCCCAAATGGCGACCGTAGTATTAACTGCTGATGGAATTAAATTCAGGTTAGCGGCTCCACCCTGGGAGGCCTTTGGAGCAGGCCGGGCTTAAAGGCTCCGGGGATGACAAAGCCGCCCTTGGAGAAAGCCTGAAGCCCAGAGTGACGGAGACGAGGCCTCCGGTGTGAGTCGCCCAGGGAGGAGAGAGCCAAGCGCGGAAGAGGCTGCTGACCTCAGGGACCCCTCCCCACCCCCCGGGTGGATTCCACCACTTTCACAGAGGAATTAAATCTGCCCTTGTGGAAGGCCAGTGGTTCCCTCAGGGCGACTTAAGGGAAACGTTTGGCAGCTTTCTGGAGATGAATTAATCATCCCCCTTGATATGGAGGAAGGAGGAGGGAGAGGAGGAGGAAGAGGAAGAAGAGAGTGGGAGGGACAGGAGAAGAAGGAGAAAGGGAGGAGGAGGAAGAAGATGAAGGAGGAGGAAGAGAACAAGAAGAAGGGGAAAAGAGGAAGGGAGAAGAGTGGAGGAGAGGAAGATGAGGAGGAAGAGAAAGAAGAGAATGGAAGGGGACAGGAGAAGAAGGGAGGAGAAGAAGGGAGGAGGAGGAAGAGAATCACAGAATCAAAGAATTGCAAGATCACACAGCTATAAAATCACAATATAATAGAAACACAGACTCAGAAAATCATAGAATAAAAAAAAACAATTAAAAAAATCACACAAATTGTGGTATCATAGAATCACAGGATTGGAATAGAATAGAATAAAACAGTAGAGCATAGTACGATAGGAGAGGAGAGGATAAGAGAGGAGAGGAAGGGACCTTGGAGGTCTTCTAGTCCAACCCCCTGCTTAGGCATGAAACCGTACACCACTTCAGACAGATGGTTATCCAACATCTTCTTAAAAGCTCCCAGTGTTGGAACATTCACAACTTCTGGTGGCAAGCTGTTCCACTGGTTAATTGTTCTAACTGCCAGGAATTTTCTCCTTAGTTCTAAGTTGCTTCTCTCCTTATTTAGTTTCCACCCATTGCTTCTTTTTCTACCCTCAGGTGCTTTGGAGAATAGCTTGACTCCCTCTTCTTTGTGGCAACCCCTGAGATGCTGGAAAGCTGCTATCATGTCTCCCCTGGTCTTTTTCTTTCTTTCTTTCTTTCTTTCTTTCTTTCTTTCTTTCTTTCTCTTCCTTCCTTCCTTCTTTCCTTCTTTCTTTTTCTTTGGAGAATAGCTTGACTCCCTCTTCTTTGTGGCAACCCCTGAGATGCTGGAAAGCTGCTATCATGTCTCCCCTGGTCCTTCTCTTTATTAAACCAGCAATGCCCAGTTCCTGCAACCGTTCTTCATATGTTTTAGCCTCCAGTCCCCTGATCCTCTTTGTGGCTCTTCTCTGCGCTCTTTCTAGAGTCTCAACATCCTTTTTGCATCGTGGTAACCAAAACTGAATGCCGGATTCCAAGTGTGGCCTTATAAAGTGGTATTAACCCTTTGCGTAATCTTGGTACTTTTCTTTTGTTGATGCAGCCTAGAACTGTGTTGGCTTTTTTGGCAGCTGCTGCACACGGCTGGCTCCTATTTGGCCGTCCACTAGGAATCCAAGATCCCTCTCACAGTTAATAATGTTGAGCAGTGTACCACCTATACTGCACCTGTGCGTTTTGTTATTCTTGCCTAAATGTAGAGCCTGCTTTTTTTTCACCCTTTAATTGTGGGAAGCTTGTTGAGTGGGGCCCAATGCTGAAGTCCACTGAGGTCCTTCTGAATCTTCCCTGTGCCCAGGTGACCCTTCTCACCTGCCCAGGTGAGCTCCTGGCCATCAAACCTGCCTCTCCATCCTCTCTGGCAGGGAGTTAAGACCTGCAGGGTTTGGCTCCTTCTCAAAGGCTGAACTCCTCCACCCAAATCTGGCAGGCTCCCTCCCTTGACTCATGCTGAGAGCAACATGAAAAGCTGCATTATTATTATTATTATTATTATTATTATTATTATTATTATTATTATTATTTTAAAGCCCAGAGTTGCTGCTGCCTATTGTGCCTTTCCCTCCTTGCTTGGTGGCAAGTCTAAAGCTTGGCCTCCCTCCAAAGGAGCCATGGAGACGCCTGGCGAGGAAAACAAACAGGCTTAAGGGAGGATGAGATAGTTGGGGAACCCAGGCAATGGAGGGTGGGGAGGAACCAGCTGACTCAGCCCTGGGGGGTTTTGAACTCCTAAGGAAGCCTATTCCCTTGGCTTGTAAGCCAGACTCTTCTCAACCTTTGCAGATGGGCGGACTTCAATTCCCAGAATTCCCCAGCCGGCATGGAGTTGTCCTTCACCCATCCTGGCTAGAGAATTCTGGGAGTTGAATTTAATTTAATCTAATTCAATTGAGGAAGGAAGGAAGGAAGGAAAAAAGAAGGAAGATAGGAAAATGAAATGAAAGAAGGAAAGAAGCAAGGAAGGAAAGGAAGGAAGATAGGAAAAAGAAGGAAGGTAGAAAAATGAAGGAAGGAAGGAAAGAAGGAAAGAAGGAAAGAAGGAAGGAAGATAGGAAAAAGAAGGAAGGTAGAAAAATGAAATGAAGGAAGGAAAGAAGGAAGGAAGGAAGGAAGGAAGGACAGAAACAAGGAAGGAAGCAAGGAAGCACAGAAGAATAGAAGGAAGGAAGACAGGAAAAAGAAGGAAGATGGAAAAATGAAAGGAGGGAAGGAAAAAAGCAAGGAAGGAAATGAAGGAAGGAAGGACAGAAGGAACACAAGAAAAAGAAGGAAGATAGAAAAATGAAAGGAGGGAAGGAAAAAAGGAAGGAAGGAAGGAAGAAAAGAAGGAAAATAGAAAAAAGAAGGAAGATAGAAAAATGAAAGGGAGGGAGGTAGATAGAAAAGGAAGGAAGGAATATAAGAAAAGGAAGATAGGAAAAGAAGGAAATTGGAATGAGAGAAACAAAAAAGGAAATGAAGGAGGAGAGAAGGGAGGAAAGGAAATTAGAATGAGTGGAAGGAAGGGAGTAAGGAAGGAAAGAAGGGGTAAGAGGAAAGGAGAGAAGAAGGAAAAAGAAGCAAGGAAGATAAGAAAAGGAAAGAAGATGGAAAAGAAGGAAATTAGAATGAGAGGAATGAAAAAGAAAAAGAAGGAGAGGAGAGAAGGAAGGAAAGGAAATTAGAATGAGTGGAAGGAAGGAAAGAAGGGAGGAAAAAGGAAGGAGAGAAGAAGGAAAAAGAAGCAAGGAAGATAAGAAAAGGAAGGAAGATGGAAAAGAAGAAAATTAGAATGAGAGGAAGAGAAAATGAAGGGAGGGAGGAGGGGAGGAAGGAAAGGAAATTAGACTGAGGTGAAGTAAGGGAATAAAGAAGGAAAGGATGGAGGAACAGGGAAGAAGGAAAAGGAAGGAAGACAGGAAAAGAAAGGATAGAATGAGAGGAAGGAAAAAAGGAAGAGAGGGCGGGGGAGGAAAATAGGAAGGAAGGAAGGAAGTGCACAAAGGATATATTGTCAATCATCCCTAATGTGCATTTGATGAGTCATTCCCTTTGAGTAAAGTTAGTTTAAAGCAGGGCTTAAGTTAACCATTTTATTGTCTTTCTGTGGTTTACATTCCCTGTCACCACCGTCTATGTTGTCTTAAGCATTGTTTGCAGAAGGCAAAAGCCCAGGAGGCGAAGGATTCTTTACCCTGCAAGATATATAAAGTCGAAAAGAAAGGCGTGGAAAAAAAAGATTTTTAAAAAGAGAGGAGATAAGTTGATTCAGCTCTGACAAACCCTAACTTTGGGTCACACCCCAGAGAAAACGAAAGTTTAACCGAGTCTGAACTTCAGTAAAAGTTTCAAAGTCCAAAAAGAAAAGAGGTTTTTAAAGTTGGCAGTTTTGGAACGGAGAGCTACGATGGTACGTTCGGTTTGGGTCAACCTCATCCAGGATCAATCCAGGTTTCGCTGAACCTCTGCAAGAGGCGTTAGAAGAATAATTTGAGGGTGGCAGAAGAATGAATAAAAATGAGATTCAAACACGACCGAAGCATAGCTCCACTCACAACAGAATACGCTACGCAACCAGACTTACAATCCTAGGTTTAAGAAGCTTAGAACTACGTCACCTTAAACACGACCTCAGCACAGCCCATAAAATCATCTGCTACAACGTCCTTCCTGTCAACCACTACTTCAGCTTCAACCACAACAACACACGAGCACACAACAGATGCAAATGTAAAGTAAACCGCTCCAAACTCGACTGCAGGAAATAGGAGTTTAGTAACCGAGTAGTTGATGCCTGGAACTCACTCCCAGGCTCTGTAGTATCCTCACCTAGACCCCAAAACATGACCCTTAGACTGTCCACTGTTGACCTCTCCCGATTCCTAAGAGGTCAGTAAGGGCCATGCATAAGGGCACCAGCGTGCCTTCCGTCCCCTGTCCTAAGGTTTCTCTCCTATCATGTATATAAACATACCACCAATACATACATGACAAGACAAATCAATCAATCAATCAATAAAATATCATATCGTACAATATAGCTTGACTACAGTAAGGATCTGTCTCACGCCACAAAGGAAACAAGAAACGCTGCCTATGGATAGCATAATCATTAAAAAAATATTTGAATGTGCAGAAATGGATAAACTGACAATGGGAGATCAAGGGATCAAACAACTCAGGATATTATGAAACTTGGAACAAATAGAATAATTGGATGGAAAAATAAAATAAAAACAATGTGATGTAATGTGAAAAAATGTATGAAAAACAAAAACCCCCCAAAATAAATAAGTCTCCCAACAGAGCTTAAAGCTTTAAGGAGAATTGGCACTAGACTTATGGTTGGGGGTCACCACAACATGAACTGTATTAGGGGTTGCGGCATTAGAGACTTTGAGAACCACTGTATTAAGGCTTTCAAGGGAACATCGAAACAGTGCAAAGACTAAAATAGAATAGAATAGAATAGAATTTTACTGGCCAAGTGTGATTGGACACACAAGGAATTTGTCTTGGTGCATATGCTCTCAGCGTACATAAAATAAAATATACATTTGTCAAGAATCATGTGGTACAACACTTAATGATTGTCATAGGGGTCAAATAAGCAATGAAGAAGCAACATTAATAAAAATCTTAGGATATAAGCAACAAGTCACAGTCATACAGTCAACATGGGAGGAAATGGGTGATAGGAATGATGAGAAAAACTAGTAGAATAGAAGTGCAGATTTAGTAGAAAGTCTGACAGTTTTGAGGGAATTATTTGTTTAGCAGAGTGATGGCGTTTGGGAAAAAACTGTTCTTGTGTCTAGTTGTCTTGATGTGCAGGGCTCTGTAGCGACGTTTTGAGGGTAGGAGTTGAAGCAATTTGTGTCCAGGATGTGAGGGGTCAGTCAATATATTTGGATATAAAACTTCTAACAAATATGGGGGGAAGAATTCTCTCCCTCAGCTCAATTCAGCCCCAAACCCGAAATATTGAACTCCCATCCCCCCATCACACCCGACAGGGGCCGAAATGAAAAATACTTGCGCACATTTCCAAGACTGTTCAGGTAGGGAGGGTTGAGGGGTCATTATTGCACAGGTCACCCCTCCCTAGATGATAGGGTGCAGCATTAACAGAGCCCCCCCCCCCACCAACCTCCAAAATCTGTGCAAAAAAGGAGATTAGGTGGAGGGGGAGGGAGGAGAAGCTCCAGTCTGCCCCATAAGTCAAAACAGGAAGCCGTGAATGTACAACTGAGCCCCACATTCCCAACCCACAGACCTGTGCCCTCTAAGCTGCTTTGAGCCCTCCCTCTGAGCCTCCCAAAGTAGGGATTAATTCTGCTGTTTCTCCTTAATGCTGCAAGGAGAGAAGGAGCCTTTTCCCTAAATAAATGTTCCTGCCCAGGAGGAAGGCGTTTCATTTCCCTCCAACGGATCTGTCTCCATCGCCAGGTCTCTTGCAAGCAGCTTCATGTGTGTGTTTGTGTACATATATACATACATACATCTATACTGCTCAAAAAGGGGGGGACACTTAAACAACACAATGTAACTCCACGTAAATCAAACTTCTGTGCAAATCAAACTGTCCACTTAGGAAGCAACACTGATTGACAGTCGATTTCACCGGCTGTTGTGCACATTCAACTTTGGACAGAACAAAGGATTCCATGAGAATATTTCATTCATTCCAATCTAGGAGGTGTTCTTGGAGTGTTCCCTTTATTGTTTTTTAGCTCTCTCTCTCTCTCTCTCTCTCTGTGTGTGTGTGTGTCACATGTTTTTGAATTTGAAAATTAAGGGAGACTAGGATAGCTCTATTTCGGCCTTGTTCTGGCCTCATCAGCTAGCCATACCCTTTCAGTGGGAAGAAAGTTTTCGACAGAAAGTCTTCAGCATAAAACATATCAGGAAAGACTCAATGAACTCAACCTGTAGAGTCCGGAGGACAGAAGGGAAAGGGGGGACACGATGGAAATATTTAAATACCTTAAAGGGTTAAATAAGTTTTGGGAGGGTTTAAGTGTTTTTAATAGGAAAGTGAACCCAAGAACAAGGGGGCAGAATCTGAGGTGAGTTGGGGGAAAAATCAGAAGCAACGGGAGAAAATATTATTTGACGGAAAGAGTTGTAGATGCTTGGAACAAACTTCCAGCATAGGTGGTTGGTAAATCCACAGTCACTGTATTGAAACATGCCTGGGATAAACTTAGATCCATGCTAAGATCAAATACAGGAAATAGTATAAGGGCAGACGAGATGGACCAGGGGGTCTTTCTCTGCCGTCAATCTTCTAGGTTTCCATGTTTTCCAACCGAGGTGCAATTAGAAAAGCGAGGATGCGCGACCTCAGCAGGCAGATGCAGGAGTGTCCCCGCGCATGGTTTTCCTCTGGCCCCACCCAGGCCTCACCTTGCAAAGGTATTTCTCCTCTCCTCGTAGCCTGTGGCAGAGACACCTACACCCTGGTCCGAGGGAAAGCGGAGCCTTTCCAGCAGACTCACCGCCCAGGGACCAGGTCTCCTCCTTTGAAGGTTGGGTGGGGGCTGTGTGGATGAGAGGGTGGGGGGAGACAGACTCCGAGGGAGCTGGACCGCAGAGCATGCTTCTGCAGCCCAGAGAAGGAGATGCTCCGGATTTTGGAATCCCACTGGTATTTTGTGGTTGGCCCCCAAAGGGATGCTGAGCGCCTCCGTTTCCCAGGAGTCCTGCACCTGGTGGAAATGTTCTCCACGCACCTTTGGGTTCTGTTTCAATGGGTGGTTGAATGCAGACATTCCCTTGCCTTTTCACACGTGCTCTCTTTCTCCTTCCCTCTCTCTTTCACATTCTCTCTTTCACACACTTACTCTCTCTCTCTCCCACTCTCCCTGTTTCCCATGCACGCACGCACACTCCCCCTCTCTTTCGCACACAATCTAATTCTCCTCCCTCCCTCTCCCTCAAAGCAGCAGCTCTCATAACAACCACAACAACAGAGTTGGAAGGGACCTTGGAGGTCTTCTAGCCCAACCCCCTACTTACGCAGGAAATCCTACACCACGTCAGACAGATGGTTATCCAACATCTTCTTCAAAGCGTCCAGTGTTGGAGCATTCACAGGTTCTGGTGGCAAGCTATTCCACTGATTAATAGTTCTAAGTGTCAGGAAATTTCTCCTTAGTTCTAAGTTACTTCGCTCCTTGTTTAGTTTCCACCCATTGCTTCTTGTTCTACCCTCAGGTGCTTTGCAGAATAGGTTGACTCCTTCTTCTTTGGGGCAACCCCTGAGATGTTGGAAGACTACAATCATGTCTCCCCTGGTCCTTTCCTTTCTTTCTTTCTTTCTTTCTTTCTTTTTCCTTCCTTCCTTCCTTCCTTCTTTCTCCTTCTTTCTGTTTTGTTCTTTCATTCTCTCTCTCTTTCTTTCTCTCTTTCTTTCTTTCTTTCTTCTTTCTTTTTTCTTTCTTTCTTTCTTTTTCCTTCCTTCATTCCTTCCTTCTTTCTCCTTCTTTCTGTTTTGTTCTTTCATTCTCTCTCTCTTTCTTTCTCTCTTTCTTTCATTCTTTCCTTCCTTCCTTCCTTCTTTCTTCCTGTTTCATTCATTTGTTCTTTCTTTCTTTCTTTTTCTTTAGAAAGGCCAAGAAGGCTGCTATCCTGTCTCCCCTGGTCCTTCTTTTCATTAGACCAGACACATTTAGACAATTACCTTAGGTCTCTTTCAAAACTCTAGAAGTTTTACAAAATTGGCTTATTTAAGAAAATAAAAGAAGGGCCATCGTTTTGCAACCAAGGGAAAAATGACAGCTGCTGGGAAATTACCAACTTCAAGGGAAAGGGTGCCACTCAGCGATCCTTCTTGGCCGATTGCATCCTAAGGGGGAAAGGAAAAGGAAACTTTTCTGGACATTTCAAAACCAGGGGTTTAAACGCAGATTTAAGCCCAGGTGCATCGGGCCAGCTGGAAGGCCAAAATATTTACCTTCCCTTCAAAGAGAGAATATAATATATTTTTTCCAAGAAAATGAGGAGGAAGAAAGCATTACGAGTCCGTTAGCAGTGATGCAATTGGGGGGAGTAATTATCCCTCATTTTGATGTGAGGGTGATCCTGCTTTGAGATTTAATTAAGCCAACGAGCTAATTAGAGCTGCGATGGCAAAGTCAAAGTGTACTTTTAAACACACACACACATGGTTGTGTGTTGCAAAAAACTGCAGAAAAAAACAGTTTCTGCAGAACTGCAGAAAAAACAATGGCTGCCCACCTGCCTTCCATTGAGCACCTGTAGACTGCTCAAGTCAAAAAGAGGGCAGGGAAAATATTGACTGACCCCTCGCATCCTGGACATAAACTGCTTGAACTCCCACCCTCAAAACGTCACTATAGAGCACTGCACACCAAGACAACCAGACACAAAAGGAGTTTTTCCCCGAACGCCCTCACTCTGCTAAACAAATAATTCCCTCAACACTGTCAACATTTTACTAAGTCTGCACTTCTATTACTACTAGTTTTTCTCATCATTCCTATCACCCATTTCCTCCCATTTACGACTGTATCACTGTTGCTTGTTGCTTGTTGCTTGTATCCTTAAGATTTTTATTAATATTGATTGTTTCTTCATTGCTTATTTGACCCCTATAACAATCATTAATTGTTGGACCTCCTGATTCTTGACAAATGGGTCCAAAGACGGGCTACAAAAATGGTGGAAGGTCTTAAGCATAAAACGTATCAGGAAAGACTTCATGAACTCCATCTGTCTAGTCTGGAGGACAGAAGGAAAAGGGGGGACATGATCGAAACATTTAAATATGTTAAAGGGTTAAATAAGGTCCAGGAGGGAAGTGTTTTTAATAGGAAAGTGAACACAAGAACAAGGACACAATCTGAAGTTAGTTGGGGGAAAGATCAAAAGCAACGTGAGAAAATATTATTTCACTGAAAGAGTAGTAGATGCTTGGAACAAACTTCCAGCAGAGGTGGTTGGTAAATCCACCGTATCTGAATTTAAACATGCCTGGGATAAACATAGATCCACCCTAAGATAAAATACAGGAAATAGTAGAAGGGCAGACGAGATGGACCAGGAGGTCTTTTTTTGCTGTCAGTGTTCTATGTTTCCGAGTCTGCGGGGAGGGACGGCATACAAATCTAATAAATTATTATTATTATTATTATTATTATTATTATTATTATTATTATTATTATTATTATTCTAAATGTCTCTTTTTCTTTTATGTCCACTGAGAGCATCTGCACCAGAGACAAATTCCTTGTGTGTCCAATCACACTTGCCAATACAGAATTCTATTCTGTTCCAATTTCTTTCCCCAATATATGAAATATGCAAAAATATAAGGTAATCCTTTAACAAAACAACAGAGTTGGAAGAGACTTTGGGGGTCTTCTAGTTGAATCCTACACCCACTTCAGACAAGTGGTTATACAATCTCTTCTCACAAACTTCCAGTTTTGGTGCATTCACAACTCATGACCGTTATTGAGCCTCCACAATTATGGTTGCAACTTGGGACGGTTGTAAGGCGGATCACCACACCTTAATTTTACAACCTCTTTTCTTTTTTATTTGCCGCGGTCATAAAGCGAATCCGGCAGTCATTAAGCGAACCCATTGGGATGAATTTTTTTTTTTGGCTGGAAATCAGAATGGTTTCTAGCAAAAAAAAGGTGGACAATTGTGGTCATGTGACCACCAGGGGCTGCAAATGGTCCTAAAGGTGGGACAGTTGCTTAGCACTCGAAATTCAGTCATGTGACTCAAACTTCAAAACCAGGTGATAATGAAGCTTTTCTGAGTCCATCGATGAGTTTATTTTATAGTCTTTCTTTGCCATAGTTTTTAAGCGAATTTTGAAGTTGTTAAGTAAATCACATGGTTTAAGTGAATCTAGCTAAGAGAAATCTGGAGACCGGATCTTTGAGGATCTAGTGAGGATCTTGTGACCTTGCTTGCCAGATCTTCTATCTCATACGTGTTTTCACTGTCAAATGCTGGTTTGCCTTAAAAGAAGTGAAGCAAACATTTTGGCCTAGTTCAAGAGTCTCCAAACTTGGTAACTTTTAAGACTTGTGGACTCCAACTCCCAGAATTCCTCAGTTACCAACTTTGGAGACTCTTGGCCTAGCTAATCGGCCAACACACCTCCAACTCTAAAGTGTGATAATTATTCTGGAATAAGGAAAGTTTCTTGCTTGATTCTCATATTCAGGATCTTGGAGCTGAAGAGTCCAACAAGATGACATAAGCCAAATAAATTACATTACATTACATGACCTCAAAGATATTGGATCCATACATACCTGGGCTTCCTTCCAAAGACTGGGATGACCCAACCTAAGTTGAGAGATGAAATAAAACATTGGGGTGGAATCATAACCACAATGTAAACAAGGAGATGTCAGGTCATGTTCTTAAGGCACCTCGGGATCAGCTGTCAACTCATGGTGAAGATGTTCATGAATGAGGAGCAACACCTGGAAAAGACACCCAGATTATTATTATTATTATTATTATTATTATTATTATTATTATTATTATTAATTTTATTTATTTATTTATTTATTATTTAGATTTGTATGCCGCCCCTCTCCGCGGACTCGGGGCGGCTCACAACAAGGCATAAACAAATCGTTATTATTATTATTATTATTATTATTATTATTATTATTATTATTATTATTATTTTAGCATTCCAGCTAGTAGCCCACCACTGGAGGACAGTCCTTCTTTTGTAGGTTCTGTCCTTCCTTGAAAAGTGTCCTCCTACCTGTTTTCCTTTTTGATATTTTAATTTGATTATTAATTAGATTTGTATGCCGCCTCTCTCCGGAGACTCGGAGCGGCTCACAAATTCCATCAACCAAGGACCCTCTGCGTGAAGAAACGTTTCCCTTGATTTGTCCTCACTTTCTCACCTGTGAGCTTTAGGGAGGGGCCCCTCATCCTGGAATTGTGGGATAGAGAAAAGGATTTTTCTCTATCCACCTTTTCTTTCCCCTGCATGATTTTATACACTTCGATCAAGTCCCCCCTTCAACGCTGAAGAGACCAAGGCGTTGCAACCTGGTATCATAAGGGAGATGCTCCATTTCCTTTATCATACTTATTGCCCTTTTTTGCACCTTTTCCAGTTCCATTATATGTAGAGCTGTGTTAAATCATTGTGATGTTTAAAAATGAGAAATAATAAAAATGAAAAATAAATGAAGTGTGCCTAACTCAGGGGTGAGGGCAATGGACCCCATGCAAAACCGAGCCGGTTGGCTGATGCCTTTCCAGACTAACTCATCCGGCCCACTTGGCCCAACCAGCCTTTCCAGAATCTACTGCGCCTCCATCTCCAGCGATGTGGCAACTTTTTCCTCCCGAGCGTCTTCGGCTCAACGCACCAGGGTGAACTTTCTCCCATTTGCCTCTCCCACCTTCCTTGCCTTGCTTTCCCCTTGCAACATCTTCGCTGATTTGCATCCCGCGGAAAGATCTCTTGATGGTGAAGTTGGAAGGAAGCGAAGGCGGCCCAGGGTGCTTGGCCAACCGCTGGAGAAGGTAATTGCCGGTTTCCCAACGGCAGATGCGTATCAACCTCTTTGGCTCCAGGGCCCTGAAATGGGTGGGTGGGTGGGAGGAGAAGGCTTCCCTTGATGAAGTTTGGCTTCGGGGACAAAGGAGCCTTTCCAAGTTTGCAGAAGAAGTGAAAGCTTCTCACCCTGTTTTGGAATTAGCCTCCCACGCACGTTGGGTGGAGCCACGATGAAAGCGAAGCCACGGAGAGGAACCAAGGGAAATGCCATATTTTTCGGAATATAAGATGCTCCGGAGTATAAGACACACCTTAGTTTGGGGGGAGGAAAATAGGGGAAAGAATCTGCTTACCAGGTATTCATCTGGCCAGCGCCTTTAGTCTGGTCAGCTTCAGCACATTATTTTATCCCCTGGTTAGGGCTTTAAAAAAATATTTATTCTGAGAGAGTAACAATGAAAGAGCTTGCAAGCCAGTAAGAGCTGGGAACATCATTAGGACCTGGAAAGAAGCAGTCGGAGGAAGTAGAGCAATGGAAAAAACCCTGCAAAGACTTGGAAAACATTCTTTGCAGAGAGTAACAATGAAAGAGCTTGCAAGCTGGTAAGAGCTGGGAACATTGTTAGCACCTGGTTAGGGTTGGAAAGAAACTTACTCAGAGCAAGTTAGAGTAATGAAAAAAAAAACACCCTGCAAAGACTTAACGCTTGGAAAACATTCTTCACAGAGAGTAATGATGAAAAAGCTTGCAATCCGGTAAGAGCTGGGAACATTGTTAACACCTGGAAAGAAACTTACTCAGAGCAAGTTAGAGTAATGAAAAAAAAAACACCCTGCAAAGACTTAACGCTTGGAAAACATTATTTACAGAGAGAAACAATGAAAGAGCCTGCTGGGAAGATCGTTAGCAGCTAGTTAGGGCTGGGGGAAAAAAAGCTACATTCAGAGTATAAGATGCACCCTAATTATCAGCCTCTTTTACGGAGGAAAAGGTACATGTTATACACGGAAAAATATGGTATATTTGCATCTGATTTGTTGAATGAAATTTGTGTTAGATAGGTGAGACTTTGCACTGACAGAACTTAGCTGAGGCTTGACTTTTTCAAACAGGGAACTTTTATTCTGGCAATTTCTGCACTGCTCCAGCTCGGCTTCAACAGAAGCAGCGAACAGACTTTGAAAGTGCCTTTTATAGTGTGGCTGCCAGATAGCCAACCAATCACAATGCTTTTAATTTCCCACTCAAAAGGCCTCTTGTGCTTAGTCAGTCGAGCTTCAGCATCAACCTTCCTGGCCAGTCACAAGTTGAGGACTTTGCGTTTTTGTTGGGGTCGTAAGTCAAGGATTTAGCAGTTTGGGTCTTTGAGGACACCCACCCAAATTGCTAGGTTGGAAACGCCATCTTTCCCCGCTCAAAGGTCTGATGGGCGCTCTCTCTCCCTCCCTCCTCCCCTCCCCCCTCCCTCCCTCCCTCCCTCCCTCCCTCCCTGGATTGTGAAAGTTTCTGAGATACTTTATCATAGCTTGGATGGCCTTGAGGGACAGCTCCTTGGAGCTCCCTTGCCAACCCTGGAGGTAAAATCCACGTGAAATTTTTCCAGGATGTCTTTCCAATTTCTCAGTCTAGACTAAAATGTGGGTTGTTTTGGATGCCAATCTGGTGCAGACCTACCTAGGGGTTTTTGTGAAAGCAGCCCGAGTGTCTAGAATGAGCAACAGGTTAACAGAGTTGGAAGGGACCTTGGAGGTCCACCTGGTCCAACCCCCCCCCCAACCACCAATTCTTTATTGGCCAAGTGTGATTGGACACACAAGGAATTTGTCTTTGGTGCAGGTGCTCTCAGTGTACATAAAAGAAAAAAAATACATTTGTCAAGAATCATCAGGTTCTGATGACAATCTAATGATTGTCATCGGGTTCAATTAAGCAATCAGGAAACAATCAATATTAATATAAATTGTAAGGATACAAGCAATAAGTTACAGTCATACAGTTGAAAGTGGGAGGAAATGGGTGATAGGAATGAGGAGAAAAAACTAGTAGAAATAGAACTACAGACTTAGTAAAAGGTTTGACAGTGTTGAGGGAATTATTTGTTTAGTAGAGTGAGGGCGTTCGGGGGGAAAACTGTCCTTTTGTCTAGTTATCTTGGTGTGAAGTGCTCTGTAGCGACATTTTGGGGGTGGGAGTTGAAACAGTTTGTGTCCAGGATGTGAGGGGTCAGTAAATATTTTCATGGCCCTCTTTTGGACTCGTGCAGTCTACAAGTCCTCAATGGAAGGCAGGTGGGCAGCCATTGTTCTTTCTGCAGGTCTGATTCTCCTCTGAAGTCCGTGTCGGTCTTGTTGGGTTGCAGAACCGAACCAGACAGTTATAGAGGTGCAGATGACAAACTCAGTGATTCCTCTGTAGAACTGGATCAGCAGCTCCTTGGGCAGTTCGAGCTTCCTGAGTTGGCGTAGAAGGAACAGTCTCTGTTGTGCTTTTTTGATGACGTTTTTGATGTTAGCTGTTTATCTTAGATCTTGCGATATGGTAGAACGCAGACATTTGAAACTGTCTCTACTGTTGATACTGTGTTACTGTGTTGTCTAGTATTGTGTGTGCGTGTGTGTGTGTGCGTGTGTGTGTAAGTGTGTTTCTAATTATTACATTTTTTTAAAGCTGCAAACAAGATTTCAAATTTGTTAAAAATGTATTTTTTTAAAAAGATGGCATTGCCCATGGACCAGCACCCACTGAACTGGTTACTTGATGTCATGGTGACATCAACAGTGGGTTGCAACCAGTTTGGATGAACTGGTCCAAAACAGTTCGAACCCACTTCTGATGTGTATATAGTATGTATGTATGTATGTATGTATGTATGTATGTATGTATGTATGTATGTATGGATCTATCTATCTATCTATCTATCTATCTATCTATCATCTATCCATCTATCATCCATCCATCCATCTATCTATCTATCTTTCTACACTGCTCAAAAAAATAAAGGGAACACTCAAAGAACCTATCCTAGATCGGAATGAATGAAATACAGTATTCTCATTGTTCTGTGCAAAGTTAAATGTGCTGACAACATGTGAAATTGATGGTCAACCAGTGTTGCTTCCTAAGTGGACAATTTGATTTCACCAAAATTGGATTTACTTGGACTTATATTGTGTTGTTTAAGTGTCCCCATAATTTTTATGAGCACTTTGATTTCCATTGAATGAATTTTTTTATTTTCATTGAATGAAGGATTTCCATTGAATTAATTATTTTCTTCTATGTTTCTATGTTTTGTCAATATCTTATTTTGTAACAATATATTGGAAACTTCTCCTGCGCCCTGCACATGTGTTTCATAATCACGTCTTTCTGAACCGCACCGTCACATGACACGTAACAGTTCAGCGCAGCATCTCTGAATACAGAGATTAACACATCAGTTTTTAAATATCGAAAAGGAAGACAGGTAGGGGGACACTTTTCAAGGAAGGACACAACCCACCAAAGAAGGACTGTCCTCCCTAAAGGAGGATGATTGGTCACCTTAAATATATGTCTCTTACATGAACACACACACAAAGCAGATTTTTTTTCAAATCTCAAATATTGATCTTCAACTGTGCATATATATATACTGGTACCTCCACTTACGAACTTCATTCGTTCCGTGACCAGGTTCTTAAGTAGAAAAGTTTGTAAGAAGCAGCAATTCTTCCCATAGGAATCAATGTAAAAGCAAATAATGTGTGCGACTGGGGAAACCACAGAGGGGTGGAGGCCCTGTTTCCTCCCAGGAGATTCCTAGAGAGGCCTCACGCAGGCTTCTCCCCACCTTTTCCGGCCCTGTTTCCTCCCTGGAGGTTCCTAGAGAGGTCCCACGGAGGCTTCTCCCCACCTTTTCCGGCCCCATTTCGTCCCAAGAGATTCCTAGAGGCCCCACGGAGGCTTCTCCCTGCCTTTTCCGGCCCTGTTTTCTCCTAGGAGATTCCTAGAGAGGCCTCACAGAGACTTCTCCCCACCTTTTCCGGCCCTGTTTCCTCCCAGGAGATTCCTAGAGAGGCCCCACGGAGGTTTCTCCCTGCCTTTTCTGGTTACAGTTTCGGAGGCTTTGGTTTGTAAGTGGAAAATAGTTCTTGAGAAAAGGCAAAAAAATCTTGAAAACCCGGTTCTTATCTAGAAAAGTTTGTAAGTAGAGGCGTCTGTAGGTAGAGGTCCCACTGATTATTGTTTTCTGACCTTTGCAAAGGATGGAATGAAACAACCTTGTTCGTTTGTCGCTGAGCTTATTTTTGGTGTCTGTTACTCCGAAGTCCGAAAAGCAGCTGCTTGAGTGACGAGCCATTTGAGGTAGAAGGACAGTTTTCCGATTTGGTCACTTCTGAAATATATCGATGACCTAAACATCTCCGTGTCTCATATTCGAGTCCTGAGCTCTCTCTCCCGTCACCCATCAGGGCTTTGATTGACACAAGAGGAGGTCCTGGGGACCCAGCAGGGCCCAGCAAGAGGCTTTGAGGGGACCTATTGGACATATGTCCTGTCTTGAGTGACCTTGACTGGAGGCTCAAACATACGAAGAATGGTTGCAGGAATTGGACATGTCTAGTTTAATGAAAAGAAGGACCAGGGGAGACATGATAATGTGAGATCTTCCAATATCTCAGGGGTTGCCACAAAGAAGGTTTAGGAGTCAAACTGTTCTCCAAAGCACAATAAAAAGAAAGAAAGAAAGAAAGAAAAAGAAAGAAAGAAAGAGAGAGAGAGAGAGAGAGAGAGAGAGAGAGAAGGACCAGGGGAGACATGATAGCAGCCTTCCAGTATCTCAGGGGTTGCCAAAAAGAAGAGGGAGCCAATCTATCCTCCAAAACACCTGAGGGTAGAACAAGAAACGATGGGTGGAAACTAAACAAGGAGAGAAGTAACTTAGAACTAAGGAGAAATTTTCTGACAGTGAGAATAACTAGCAAGTGGAACAGCCTGCCACCAGAAGTTATAGATGCTCCAACAGTGGAAGTTTTTAATAGCAGATTGGACAGCCATGTATCCAAAATGGGATAGGGTCTCCTGCCTAAGCTGGCAGATGGATTTGAAGACCTCCAAGGTCTCTTCCAGCCTTAGATTCTATGATTCTAGGAGGAAGGGAAGGGAAGGAGAAAGGGAAGAAAGAAGGAAAAGGGGAGAAGGAGGGAGGGAGGGAGGGAAGGAAGGAAGGAAGGAAGGAAGGAAGGAAGGAAGGAAGGAGATGGATGGAAACCAATCCAGGAGAGAAACAACCTGGAATTAGGAGAAACTTCCTGACTGTGAGAAAAATTAACCAGTGGAACAGCTTGACTCCAGAAGCTGTGGGGGCTCCAACCCCCTCAGAGGTCTTCTAGTCCAACCCTTTGCTCAAGCAGGAGGCCCTGAACCCATGATGGTGAACCTATGGCACACTAGGCTTTGCCGTGTGTCAGCTCCAGTGCGCATGTGGCTCTGGCCAGCTGATTTTCGGCCTTTGGAAAAGCCGCTTCCTCCTCCCAACAGACAAACTGGAAGTTCCGAAAAACATACCTCCGTTTTACCCGGTTTGCTGTTTTTTGCACTCTGGAGGGTTTATTTATTTATTTATTTGTTTGTTTGTTTGTTTATTTACTTATTGGTTTATTTATTTATTTATTTATTTGTTTGTTTGTTTTGTCACGGACGTATTGGTGGTATACAAAGATATAACATTGATATACATGATATTAGTAAAAGAGAAAAGTTAGGACAGGAGAAGCTTCCTGAAGCCCCGGAGTGCGAAAAACAGCACAACAAGCAAACAGGAAGTGTGTTTTCCTAACTTCCGGTTTGCCTGTTTGGGCATTTTTTCCCACCTCCCAGGCTTCAGAAAGGCCAGTATGCATGCGCGGGAGGGGCAGCACATGGGGGGGAGGGAAGGGCTGTGGGCTAGCAAGCACCCACCCACACCCCTTTTGGCACATGGACCGAAAAAGGTTCGCCATCCTTGCTCTGAACCAGTGATGGCGAACCTATGGCACGGGGGCCACAGGTGGCACATGGAGCCATATCTGCTGGCACGCGAGCCGTTGCCCTAGCTGAGCTCCAATGTGCATGTGTGTGCTGGCCAGCTGATTTTTGGCTCACACAGAGGCTCTGGGGGGGCGTTTTTGGCTTCCAGAGAGCCTCTGGGAGGATGAGGGAGGGCGTTTTTCCTTCCTCCGGCTCCAGGGAAGCCTTTGGAGCCTGTAGAGGATGAAACACGAGCCTACTGGGGCCACCAGAAGTTGGGAAACAGGCCATTTCTGGCCTCCAGAGAGCTTCCAGCGGGTGGGGGAAGCTGTTTTTGCCCTCCACAGGCATTGGTTGATTGATTGATTGATTGATTGATTTAATTGGATTTGTATGCCGCCCCTCTCCGAGGACTCAGGGCAGCTCACATCATATACAAAAACAGAACAATAATATAAATCCAATTAATACTACATTAAAAACAACCATTAAATTCAAGAAAGTAAAACCTATCAAACCAATCATTCAACACTCATACTTGAAACATTCATTGACCAGGGGGAAGATCTAAAAGTCCCAAGCCTGGCGGCAAAGATGAGTTTTTAAGCTCTTTCCGAAGGCGAGGAAGGTGGGGGCGGTGCGAATCTCTGGGGGGAGCTGATTCCAGAGGGCTGGGGCCCCCACAGAGAAGGCTCTTCCCCTGAGGCCCGCCTACCAACATTGTTTGGTCGATGGGACCCTAAGGAGGGCAACTCTGTGGGACCTCACCGGTTGCTGGGATTGGTGTGGCAGAAGATGGTCTTGGAGATAATTATGAGTGTGGGCACTCATGTAATGCGCAATGGTGCACGCATGCACCCGAGGGAAAAAAGGTTCACCATCCCTGCTCGAAACCGTTTCAGGCCGGTGTGGCTGTCCAGTCTCTCCTTCAAAACCCTCCAGTGGAGGCAGACAACTGGACGGAAAGTCCCCCTCAGCCCAAGCCCTGAAGTCATCGGGATGCTTCCAAGGAGGCGTACGGGGTATTAATAAAAGAATACACACGTCCCTGACCTTGGACCTCGGAATCCGGCCTTATTTGTCCCTGTCCCCATGCAGCCGATGCGGTCACCAGCTGGTCCCCCTGACAGATGGATGGAGGCCTGCAGGTGTGCCAGAAGACTGACTGAGTGACCAGAGGACCAGCGGCAGATGTTCAGCAGTTTGGGAATGATGCTCTGGGCCAGAAGGCTTCAAACTTGGCCACTTGTGGACTCCAGTTCCCAGAATTCCCCAGCCAGCCATGTCTGTTTCCTTTTCTCTTACCACCTAAAGTGGTGAGATTGCAGAGGAAGGGATCACAAGAGAGTAAACTGTGCCAGCTGAGGATTCTGCGTTCTGTTCTGCATTCCTCTTCCCTTCCCTTCTTCTTCTCTTCCCTTCTCTTCTTCTTCTCTTCTCTTCCCTTTTCTTCTTCCTTTCCCTTCCACCTTCTTCTGTTCTGCATTCCTCTTCCCTTCCCTTCTTCTTCTCTTCTCTTCCCTTCCTTTCTTCTCTTCCCTTCCCTTCTCTTCTTCTTCTCTTCTCTTCCCTTCTCTTCTTCCCTTCCCTTCCACCTTCTTCTGTTCTGCATTCCTCTTCCCTTCCCTTCTTCTTCTCTTGCCTTCTCTTCTTCTCTTCCCTTCTCTTCTTCTTCTCTTCTCTTCCCTTCTCTTCTTCTTCTCTTCTTCCCTTCCCTTCCCTTCCATCTTCTTCTGTTCTGCATTCCTCTTCCCTTCCCTTCTTCTTCTCTTCCCTTCTCTTCTTCTCTTCCCTTCCCCTCTCTTCTTCTTCTCTTCTCTTCCCTTCTCTTCTTCCCTTCCCTTCCACCTTCTTCTGTTCTGCATTCCTCTTCTCTTCCCTTCTCTTCTTCTCTTCCCTTCTCTTCTTCTTCTCTTCTCTTCCCTTCCTTTCTTCTCTTCCCTTCCCTTCTCTTCTCTTCCCTTCTCTTCTTCCTTTCCCTTCCACCTTCTTCTGTTCTGCATTCCTCTTGCCTTCCCTTCTTCTTCTCTTCTCTTCTTCTCTTCTCTTCTTCTCTTCTTCCCTTCCTTTCCCCCTTGTTCTGTTCTGCATTCCTCTTCCCTTCTCTTCTTCTCTTCCCTTCTCTTCTTCTTCTCTTCTCTTCCCTTCCCTTCTTCTCTTCCCTTCCCTTCTCTTCTTCTTCTCTTCTCTTCCCTTCTCTTCTTCTCTTCCCTTCTCTTCTCTTCTTCTCCTCTTCTCTTCTCTTCCCTTCTTCTTCTCTTCTCTTCCCTTCTCTTCTTCTCTTCCCTTCCCTTCCCTTCTTCTTCTCTTCTCTTCTTCTCTTCCCTTCCCTTCTCTTCTTTTTCTCTTCTCTTCCCTTCTCTTCTTCTCTTCCCTTCCCTTCTCTTCTTCTTCTCTTCTCTTCCCTTCTCTTCTTCTCTTCCCTTCTCTTCTTCTCTTCCCTTCTCTTTTCTTCTCTTCTCTTCCCTTCTCTTCTTCTCTTCCCTTCCCTTCCCTTCTTCTTCTCTTCTCTTCCCTTCTCTTCTTCTCTTCCCTTCCCTTCTTCTTCTCTTCTCTTCCCTTCTCTTCTTCTCTTCCCTTCCCTTCTCTTCTTCTTCTCTTCTCTTCCCTTCCCTTCTTCTCTTCTCTTCCCTTCCCTTCTTCTTCTCTTCTCTTCCCTTCTCTTCTTCCCTTCCCTTCCCTTCCCCCTTCTTCTGTTCTGCATTCCTCTTCCCTTCCCCTCTTCTTCTCTTCTCTTCTTCTTCTCGTCTCTTCTTCTCTTCTTCCCTTCCCTTCCCCCTTGTTCTGTTCTGCATTCCTCTTCTCTTCCCTTCTCTTCTTCTCTTCCCTTCTCTTCTTCTTCATGACACGTATGAAATGAATGATTGTTATGGGTGGGCTGGGTGGAACTTTGGTATGGATGAAATAAATGGTATGAATGATTTGATTAGCCTACCTGACACAGGAGAGGCAGGAGGGGAGGGGGCACCGATGTCTGAGGTGGTAGAGGGTCGGAATATTCCAGTCCTGCTGGGGAGAGGCAGATATGGCGGGGGACACAGAGCTAGCCGTTCCAGGGGAACAAGAGATCGTTGCGTAATAACGATCCCTTGTTCCGGCTCTGTGAACCCAATCCTGGGTGCTGGTGATGAGTGTAATTCTGGCCCTGGGCTCAAGCTGCTGCTACTCAATGCCAGGTCGGTGGTAAATAAAGCTCTCCTCATCCGGGATCTGATCCTGGATGAGGAGGCCGACCTGGCATGTGTTACTGAAACCTGGCTGGGCCCAGAGGGAGGAGTCCCTCTCTCTGAAATTTGCCCAGCCGGGTTTCAGATATGGCATCAGCCTCGACCCCAGGGAAGGGGGGGAGGAGTGGCTATTATAGCCAGGGAGAGCCTGTGCCTGCGTAGACTCACTGCTCCAGAGATTGCGGGCTGCGAGTCCCTCCTGGTGAAGTTGGACTTAGGGGTCCAGGTGGGCTTGTTTCTCACGTACCTGCCTCCCAGCTGCGTGTCACAAGCCCTGCCTGTGCTACTCGAGGAGGTAGCCGGGTTGGCGGTGGGGTTCCCCAGACTTATTGTCTTGGGGGACTTCAACCTGCCGTCGCTCGGTGAAACCTCTGGACTGGCACAGGAGTTCATGGCCACCATGACAGCCATGGACCTGACCCAAGTAGTACAGGGTCTGACTCATGAGGGGGGGCATGCACCCGACATGGTATTCCTCTCTGAGCAACTGAGTAATGGTCTGAGACTAAGGGGCTTAGAAGTGTTGCCTGTGTCATGGTCAGACCATTTTCTACTGCGGCTTGACTTCCTGGCTCCAATCCTTCCCCGCAGGGAGGCGGAACCGATTAAGCTGTTCCGCCCCAGACGCCTGATGGATCCAGAGGGCTTTCAGAAGGCGCTTGGGGTTATTCCAGATACACTCGTACACAGTTCTCTGGCTGAGGCCTGGAACAAGGCTGCAGCGGAGGCTCTTGACCGAATTGCGCCGTTGCGACCTCTCCGCTGCACTAGACCCCGTAGAGCTCCATGGTTCAACGAGGAGCTCCGGGAGTTGAAACGCCAGAAGAGACGTCTAGAGAAGCGATGGAGGAAGAGTAAGTCCGAATGCGATCGAACACTTGTAAGAGCACATGTTAAGACTTACAAAGTGGCGCTCAAGGCGGCAAGATGCGCGTATCATTCCGCCTTGATTGCATCAGCGGAATCCCGCCCGGCCGCTCTGTTTAGGGTGACCCGCTCCCTTCTTAATCAGGGGGGAGTTGGGGAGCCCTTGCAGAGTAGCGCCGAGGATTTTAACACGTTTTTCGCTGATAAAATCGCTCGGATCCGAGCGGACCTCGACTCCAATTGGAATACAGAGTCGACTGACAACGAGTCAGTTGAGGTGACTGGGGCACGTACTTGTCCACCTGTCTGGGAGGAGTTTGATCTGGTGACACCTGATGAAGTGGACAAGGCCATTGGAGCTGTGAGTTCCGCCACCTGTTTACTGGATCCGTGTCCCTCCTGGCTGGTTTCGGCCAGCAGGGAGGTGACACGGAGCTGGGTCCAGGAGATTGTCAATGCTTCTTTGGGGAGGGGGTCCTTCCCGGATCCCTACAAGGAGGCACTTGTGCGCCCCCTCCTCAAGAAGCCTTCCCTGGACCCAGCCATTCTCAACAACTATCGACCAGTCTCCAACCTTCCCTTTATGGGGAAGGTTGTTGAGAAGGTGGTGGCGCTCCAGCTCCAGCGGTCCTTGGAAGAAGCCGATTATCTAGGTCCTCAGCAGTCAGGATTCAGGCCCGGCTACAGCACGGAAACTGCTTTGGTCGCGCTGATGGATGATCTCTGGCGGGCCTGGGACAGGGGTTTATCCTCTGTCCTGGTGCTTCTTGACCTCTCAGCGGCTTTCGATACCATCGACCATGGTATCCTTCTGCACCGGCTGGAGGGGTTGGGAGTGGGAGGCACTGTCCTTCAGTGGTTCTCTTCCTACCTCTCTGGCCGGTCGCAGTCGGTGTTAGTGGGGGGTCAGAGGTCGACCTCTAGGTTACTCCCTTGTGGGGTGCCTCAGGGGTCGGTCCTCTCCCCCCTACTATTTAATATCTACATGAAACCGCTGGGTGAGATCATCCAAGGGCATGGGGTGAGGTATCATCAGTATGCAGATGATACCCAGCTTTACATCTCCACCCCTTGTCCAGTCGGCGAAGCAGTGGAAGTGATGTGCCGGTGCTTGGAGGCTGTTGGGGTCTGGATGGGTGTCAACAGACTCAAACTCAACCCGGAAAAGACGGAGTGGCTGTGGGTTTTGCCTCCCAAGGACAATTCCATCTGTCCATCCATCACCCTGGGGGGGAGTCACTAACCCACTCAGAGAGGGTCTGCAACTCCTCGATCCACAGCTCACATTAGAGAAATATCTTTCAGCTGTGGCGAGGGGGGCGTTTGCCCAGGTTCGTCTGGTGCACCAGTTGCGGCCCTATTTGGACCGGGAGTCACTGCTCACAGTCACTCATGCCCTCATCACCTCGAGGCTCGACTACTGTAACGCTCTCTACATGGGGCTACCCTTGAAAAGTGTTCGGAAACTTCAGATCGTGCAGAATGCAGCTGCGAGAGCAGTCATGGGCTTTCCTAAATTTGCCCATGTCACACCAACACTCCGCAGTCTGCATTGGTTGCCGATCAGTTTCCGGTCACAATTCAAAGTGTTGGTTATGACCTATAAAGCCCTTCATGGCACCGGACCAGAATATCTCCGGGACCGCCTTCTGCCGCACGAATCCCAGCGACCAGTTAGGTCCCACAGAGTTGGCCTTCTCCGGGTCCCGTCAACTAAACAATGTTGTTTGGCGGGACCCAGGGGAAGAGCCTTCTCTGTGGCGGCCCCGACCCTTTGGAATCAACTCCCCCCAGATATCAGAGTTGCCCCCACCCTCCTAGCCTTTCGTAAGCTCCTTAAAACCCACCTCTGTCGTCAGGCATGGGGGAATTGACATGTTCCTTCCCCCTAGGCTTATAAAATTTGTGTATGGTACGCTAGTGTGTATGATTGGTTTTTAACTTGTGGTGTTCTTAAAATTAATTTAATATTGGATTTGTCTTGTATTGCTGTTGCTGTGAGTCGCCCCGAGTCTGCGGAGAGGGGCGGCATACAAATCTGATTAAACTAAACTAAACTAAACTAAACTTCCCTTCTTCTCTTCCCTTCCCTTCTCTTCTTCTTCTCTTCTCTTCCCTTCTCTTCTTCTCTTCCCTTTCCTTCCCTTCCACCTTCTTCTGTTCTGCATTCCTCTTCTCTTCTTCTTCTCTTCCCTTCCACCTTCTTCTGTTCTGCATTCCTCTTCTCTTCTTCTTCTCTTCCCTTCCACCTTCTTCTGTTCTGCATTCCTCTTCTCTTCTTCTTCTCTTCTTCTTCTCTTCCCTTCCACCTTCTTCTGTTCTGCATTCCTCTTTTCTTCTCTTCCCTTCCACCTTCTTCTGTTCTGCATTCCTCGTCCCTTCCCTTCTCTTGTCATTTGCCATTCAAGTATAGGATACTAGTTTATATAAACATAACATACAACGCAATGATAAAAGAGGACCATCGGGGACAGTAGGATAGGGACGGTAGGCACCCCTGGACCACTCATTGAGTAGGGTTAGGTAGCCAGTCGGGAAGCCACCTGGTGGCGATGCTCTCTTCTACCCCACATTTTACTGGTCTACCAAGAAGTAACCGATTTGGCTCAATGTAAAACATTGTGTGAAACTTCAAAGCAAAACTGGATTAGCTGGGGAGCAATGAAGCCTCCCCCTCCCCTTCCCCCCCTCCCCTCCCCTCCCGATTGGCAGGATTAGAGGAGAATGAAAGAGTTGTGGGATCATCCAGATTTAAAAACCTGATTTTCTCATCCTGATTTTGCCTCCAGCCACCCAGGAGAAGGATTTGCACCTCTTTCTCTTTCTCTGTTTTTCCCTCTGTCTTCCTGTTTCTCTTTTTCTCCCTTTCACACAACACTCTCTCTTTCTTTCTATTTCTCAATCTCTTCCTGTTTCTCCTTCGCTCTCTCTCTCTTTCGTCATTTTCTTTTTCTGTCTTTCTCTCCCTCTTTGTCTGTTTCTCATTATTTCTCTCTCTCTCTCTCCTCACTTTCTCTGTCTCTTTCTCTCCCTCTTTCTCTCTCTCTCTGTGGGTTTTTTTGGTGTGTTTCTCACTGTTTTTCTCTTTCTGTCTCTCTTTCTCTTTTCTCTCTTCCTCTTTCCCTCCTTATGCTTCCTCTCTGTTTCTCTCTCCTCCCTCACTCTCTCTTTCTCTCTCTCTCGCTCTCTCACACACATTCTATTGCAGTGTTCCCCAATCCTGGCCACTTGAAGATATTTGGACTTCAACTCCCAGAATTCCCCAGCCAGCAAATGCTGGGTACTCCTTAATTTAATAATAATAATAATAATAATAATAATAATAATAATAATAATAACAACAACAAATCATCATCATCATCATCATCAATCACAATCACAATCACAATCACAATCACAATCACAATCACAATCACAATCATAATCATAATCATAATCATAATCATAATCATAATCATAATTTATTAGATTTGTATGCTGCCCCTCTCCGAAGACTCGGGGCGCCCCATCCTGGCACTCACACTGGGAGACCTGAGTTTCCCACCCAGTTGAAAGTTCACATCCCTTGTCCCCCACCCACCCACAAACTTCTCATGTTGCCCACTCAGATTGTGCCAGTGTGTCCAGTCCTCCTTCCACTTCCGCCCAGGTGGGTGGGCATAGGATGGCCTTGAACCCCTCGAAAGGATGCTTTGTGGCTGCATTGTGAAAATCCCCTTTCCCGAGTTCCCATCAACATCTATAGATAAGTGTGGGAAGCTGTTGATTTAGCCCCAACTTCTGCACCAGCTTGACACATACACACAACCACCCAGGAGCCTTTTATGAGTGTGCATATAGTCATGAGTGGACGGGGGAGGGAAAGGAGGTTTATGGGGTTACAAACAGTAATGGGCTGCTGATCACGGGGGCGGAGACGCAGTGGGGATAGTAAGTTTATTCACTATTTATTGAATGCTTAATAGGTTTTTTATTGTCCTTCCTTTTCTAGATCCTTAATTACTTTTAAAATAGGAAACAATTAAATAGTATGTTTTTACCCATCAACTTTAATCATTTTAATCATTATCTGGAACTTGTATAGCAACGAAAGAAAATCGAGCTACTTGCCTAATCTGTTATCATACGAAACCTTGTGGGTTCAGAACAAAACCTTAAAATGTTCCTGTGTTCCTCAACAAATAATGCCATCTATGCTTTGTCCTTTTTGTGGCTCTTCTAATTAATGGGACTTAATCCACTGAAAAAGAGTCCAAGCACCTGTTTAAAAACTTATCTTGGTCGGTAAGCCCCACCCACCCAGTCACGTGACATTTAAGCCACACCCACACAATAAGCCACGCCCACAGTGTGGCAGTAAAAATATTGGCAGCCCATCACTGGTTACAAGCAGAAGAAAGGCTGTGCTGAGCCAAGACAAAGCCAACGTAATCTTGGTTTTATTTCTTGTGGTGGCCAACTGAGTTTTCTGGGGTCCTTGGAAGCCATGGGAGGTCTCTGCCATTATCTTCCCCTGCAGGTGGGTCTTGAAGTCCCCCTTCTCCAAGATGGGGTGGACCTTGAACCCCGTTGGAAGCCTCAAGTGGTCCCAAAGACAACCTTTGGATTCCTCCTATGCTGATATGTGTAGCTGAATTGGCTTCGAATCTTCTGTCCTCCTAGCCAGAAGTTCTCGTTGCTTTCTCTCTCTGATTGGTTGATTGTGGGCCAACTTCTGTGGAGACTTGGAGGTCACTTCCCATCATCCCCCAGCGCTAGGAATTATGGGAGTAGAAGTCCAACCCTCTGAAGAGAGAACAGGTTTGGAGAAATTTGGCATGGAAAGGCTACCAAAACTTTCTGAAGAAACACCTGGGTGAAAACGCCAGCACACCGCTTAAGATCTCGGGCCAGCCAATGGAAAAGTAGGAGAAGATTATTTGGTTCCTCCAGGGGTGGGAATATTCAGAGGGAGGGAGGGAGAGAGAGAAGGAAAGAGGGAGGGAAGGAAAGAAGGGAAGAAAAGAGGAAGGAAGGAAGGGAGGGAGGGAAGAAAGAAAGAAAGGAGGGAACGAAGGAGAGAGGGAGGGAGGGAAAGATAAGGAAAGAGGGAGGGAAGGAAGGAAGGGGAAAAGGGAAGAAAAGTGGAGGGAAGGAAAGAAAGAAAGGAAAGAAGGAAGAAAGAAAGTCGAGGGAGGAAAGAGGAAGGAAGAAGGGAAAGAGAGGAAAGCGTGAGTGAGGGAGGGAAAGAAAGAAAAAGAAGGTAGGGAAGGAAAGAAGGAAAGAAAAGAAAAGAAAGAAAGGGGGAGGAAGGAAGGAAGGGGGAAGGGAGGAGAGAAAAAAGTGTGAAGGAGAGAAAGAAAAGGAAATGAATGAATGAAAAAAAGAAAGAAAGAAAAAGGGAGAAAGGGGGGAAGGAGAGGCAAGAGTGAGAGAAAGGAAGGAAGGAAGGAAAGAAAAGAAAAGAAAAAAGGGAGAGGAAAGAAGGAAGGAGGGAGGGAGGAAGGAAAGACCGGTAAGTAAGAAAGAAAGAAAAGAAAAGAAAGAAGTTCTCCAAGGGTGTAGGGAGGGAGGGGCCGTCCCGGGGCCTGGAGCAGTGACACATCCTCCCTCCCCTGACATCACCATGCAAATGATGGGAATTAAGGAGGGCAGGGAATCATGCAAAGGAGGGGAAGGCAGGTGCCGTGGGGCGGGATGGGCTCTGGGCCAGCATCTCTCAACCTTATTAACCCCAAGGGGGTGGACTTCAACTCCCAGAATTCCCAGGGATGCCGGTGGGGGATTCTGGGAGTTGAAGAAGGGTAATCAATCCAAAGAGAGAAGAAACTGAGAACTAAGGGGAGGAATTTCCTGACAATTAGAATGGAAGAGCTCGTCACCAGAGGTTGTGAATGCTCCAACACTGGAAGTTTCTAAGCATCTGCCTGAAGTAGTGCAGGGTCTCCTGCCTAAGCAGGGGGTTGGACTAGAAGACCTCCAAGGTCCCTTCCAATTCTGCTGTTCCATTCCTTCTTTTCCTCCTTCTTTTTCCTTCCTTCCCTCCTTTGTTCTTTCCTCTCATTTTCCCTCTCTCCTTCTTCCTTTCCCCCTTCCTTTCTTCCTCTTTTCACACCTTCCTTCTTTCCTCTCATTTCCCCTCCCTTCTTCTTCCTTTTCCCCCTCCTTTCTTCCTCTTCCTTCTTTCCTTTTCCTTCCTTCACACCTTCCTTCTTTCCTTTCATTTCCCCTCCCTATTCCTTCCTGCCTTCTTTCCTTTGTTCATCTCATTTTCCCTCCCTTCTTCTTCCTTTTCCCTTCCTTTCTTCCTCTTCCTTCTTTCCTTTTCCTTCCTTCACACCTTCCTTCTTTCCTTTCATTTCCCCTCCCTCTTCCTTCATGCCTTCTTTCCTTTGTTCATCTCATTTTTCCTCCCTTCTTCTTCATAACAATTATTATTATTATTGCTGTTGTTGTTGTTGTTGTTATTGTCATTGTTGTTGTTGTTGTTATTATTATTATTATTATTATTATTATTATTATTATTATTATTATTATTATGCCTCCCATCTTCCAGTCTCCCACATTGAGAAACGCTGCTTTAACTGCTACACAGAGGATGCAAAATACATAAATTATTCTCCTGAGAGCCTCTGAGAACAATGAGGGTTTTGGGGGAACCCCTAATTTTAGGAGAATTTAGCCCAAATGCCTTTAAAAATGATAACAATAAGAGAACTTATTCCCTTTCCATAGGAATTCTGGGGGCTGATTTTAACCATGCTGCCCTCTAGTGGCTGAGATTAATTTCACCTCCTCTGGTTGAAACTGTCTTGAACTCTTGTCAGCGGAAGGAAAAAAGGGGTACAGGTAACCCTGGCACTTGCAACCACCCGTTTAGTGACCGTTCAAAGTTACAACGGCACTAACAAAAAGTGACATAGAACTTTTTTGCCCACGTTTATGACCTTTGTCGAATCGCGGGGGGTCAGGTGATTAAAATTCAGACACTGGGAAACTGGCATGCACTTAGTACTGTTGCAGAGTCCCAGGGGGGAGTGTCACGTGACCCCATGTTTCAATTCAGTTCCTGTGGATTTCTCTATGAAATGGGACAATATTTCTTTCAAGTTCAGCTTTAGGATATTTCATTGAAATGTCCATGTAGTTTTCTGAAGTGTTGTGAAAAAATATTTTCATACATGCATTTCTCGTCTTTCCTCTTATTCTCATCTTCTATCTTCCTTTTCCTTCCTTCCTTTTCCTTCCTTCTGTTTCCTTCCTCCCTCCCTCTGTTTCTCTCTCCTTCCTTCCTTTTCATCTTTCTTCCTTTTCTCCCTTCTTTGTACCTGTGCATTTTTGGGAGGATTCTACCAGAGAGCTTGACAGAACAGTTAATAGAGAGACAATGGAGGGAGGGAAGAAGTGAAGGAGGAAAAAAGTAGGAAGAAGGGATGAAGGTTGGAAGAGAGGAGTGTTGGGATGCATAATAGGTGTTGAAAAAAGTGTATAATAAGATGGTGGTTGATGAAATAATGAAAATGTATATGCATTTTATTGATATATTTTAAGGCGTATGTGTTTCGTTATAAAAATGGAATTTGTGGAAAGGAATAAAACATTTTTTTAAAAAAATTGCAAAAAAAAAAAAGTGTGAAATCCTCACACACCGGTCCTCACCAAAGTGTGAACTCCATGTTGTGCACAATCCCTCCAGCCTACCCAGGGCCTTGTTTTGTGACTAAGGATTTACTCAGAGGTGACTCAAGGCGGGTGGAACCGCGGGAGGGGGAAAACTGAAAAACTCCAGTCTTTCTCAACCTCAGCAAAATTTATGAGGTGGGATTCTCCAGTCAGCAGACCTAGCTGGGGAATTCTGGGAATTGAAGTCCACAATGGTTATTTATTTATTTTGGAGAGGGGCGGCATATTTATAGTCTTTGGAGAGGGGCGATATACAAATCTAATAAATTATTTATTTATTATTATTGTTGTTATTAATAATTTGTTTGTTTATTTGTATTTTATTCATTTTATTTTATTTTTATTTATTTAGAAACAGAGAAATATTAGAAGATTGATGGCAGAAAAAGGCCTCCTGGTCCATCTCGTCTGCCCTTGTACTATTTCCTGTATTTTACCTTAGGATGGGTCTATGTTTATCCCAGGTGTGTTTACATTCAGTGACTGTGGATTTACCAGCCACGTCTGCTGGAATGTTTGTTCTAAGAATCTACCCCTCTTTCAGTAAAATAATATTTTCTCATGTGGCTTCTGATCTTTCCCCCAACTCACCTCAGATTGTGCCCCCTTGTTCTTGTGTTCACTTTCCTATTAAAAACACTTCCCTCCTGAACCTTATTGAACCCTTGAACCTATTTAAAGGTTTCGATCATGTCCCCCCTTTTCCTTCTGTCCTCCAGACTATACAGGTTGAGTTCATGAAGTCTTTCCTGATACGTTTGATGCTGAAGACCTTCCACCGTTTTTGTAGCCCGTCTTTGGACCCGTTCAATTTGATCCATCACTTTTTGTGGGTGACGTCTCCAGAACTGGACACAGTATTATTCCAAATGGGGTCTCACCAGCGCTCTATACAGCGGGATCACAATCTCCATCTTTCTGCTTGTGATACCTCTAGCTATGCATCCAAACATCCTACTTGCTTTCCCTACCTCCTGACCGCAATGTTCACCCATTTGGGGACTGTCGGAAATCACACACCCCCTAAATCCTTTGTTTTGTCAAATATGTATTGGTGGTACACAAAGATATAACAATGTTTATATACATGATACTAGGAAGAGAGAAGCGTTAGGACAGGGGACGGAAGGCCCTCTGGTGCACTTATGCAGGCCCCTTACTGACCTCTGAGGAATCGGGAAAGGTCAACAGTGGAGAGTCTAAGGGTCAAGTTTTGGGAGTTTGATGATGATACTACAGATGTAATTTAATTTATTTAACTTATAGTGCGCCCAACTCCTTCCAGAATCTGCAAGAAAATCACCAAGCTGAGAGAGCATCAAGTCCTCTTCCCCCCGTCCTCCTCACTGCAAATCCTGCTCTCTTCTGGCACTGATGACGTTCCCTAGTTGGATCACGAAACGTCTGCAGGAAAATGACCAAACTTAGCACCAAGGACCCCACAATCCCCCTCCTCCTCTTCCCCCCTCCTTCTCTTCTCCTCCTCCTCCTTCTCCTTTTCCTCTCCTCCTCTTCCTCCTCCTTCTACTCCTCCTTGCAAACCCCACTCACTTCTAGCATTGATGATGTTCCCTAGTTGGATTACGAAACGTCTGCAGGAAAACTATCAAGCTTAGAGAGCACCAGAGACCCTGCAATCCCCCCCCTCCTCCTCTTGTTTGTTTTGAATTCTGGGAGTCGAAGCCTCCCCATCTTCCAACAGTCAAGCTTGAGAAAGGCCGTCCCGAAGGCTCCCAGCCCAATCCCAGAGGTCGACCCCCCCTTCCATGCGCCGAATGCAGCCATGCTCCTGCCAACGCCCCTCCCCATGTTTGCAGCTCTGCAGTGGTGCTTCCAGCTGCACACACCTGCCTCGTGCCCCTACACGAGAGAAGACAGCAAACGCTTCAGCCGAGCCATCCGCTCTTCTTCCCCTCTCGGCCTCTGGTGGGAGATAATTGCAGGCTTTCAAGGGCGGAGATGTGCCAGTTATGCCCAGGGTGGCTCTCTCTGGACCGGGAGGAGTTTTATGGCTCCGGAAGCAGCTTTCTCTGGGGAGGGATGCAGCTGAGGGTCTCCTGCCCAGCCAGGGATTGCGGGTCTTCATGAAGGAGAATATTTGGAGCTCAGGGGTGAAATGGGGGGGGGGGGCTTGGAGCTCTCGGAGCTTGGTTGCATTAATGCAGAGGTTTCATGACCCAACTAGGAAACGTCACCAGTGCTAGGAGGGGGCTGTGTTTGCAGACAGGGAGGAGAGAGGGAGGGAAGGAGGGAGGGAAATAAAGAATGATAGAGAGAAATAAAGAAAGAAAAAGAGAAAGAAGAAGAAGGAAGGAAGGAAAGAGAAAGAAAAAGCAAAAAGAGAGAGAGAAAGGAAGGAAGGAAAAAGAAAGAAAGAAAGCAAAAGAGAGAGATGAAGGAAGGAAGGAAAGAGAAAGAAGGAAAGAAAGAAGAGAGAAGGAGGAGGAAGGAGGAAGGGAGGAGGGAAGGAGAGAGAAAATGTGAGAGAAATAAAAAGAAAAGGAAGGAAGGAAGAAAAGAAAGCAAGGAAGAAAAGGAGGGAAGAAATAGAAGAGACAGAGAGAGAGAGAAAGACAGACAGAAAGAGAGGAAGGAAGGAAAGAAAGAAAGAAAGAAAGAAAGAAAGAAAGAAAGAAAGAACTACGCTGGTCCCCTCGCCCAACACTTATACCAGTCAACAGCCTAATGAGGACTAGGATCATTGAATTTCCCACTATGAAATGCCAAGCATGTGAAGAATTGTGGGTGGCTGAGCATCTGTCTTGGGCCGTCTGCAGGGGTGAAGAAAGGACAGCCTTTTGATCTGAGGTCCACTCAATCTCCCCACAAACACATGTTCAGTCGGAGAAGGGGGAATTCTTGGAGTTGAAGTCCACAAGCTGCCAAGTTCAACCACCTTTGCTTTAGCTAAGTTTTGAAACTTTGGTTCTCCAGCTAAGCTTATTTTGCCCAGCTCAAACCTGAACCCAGTAGATTTTAGTACTGTCAGAACTTGACTTACCACCCTGACAGAGCCCCAAATTTACATTGCTAAATGGGACATTTGTTAAGGGAGTTTTTCCCTACTCTACGACCTTCCTTGCCATTGTTGTTAAGTTAATTGCTGCAGGAGAGGAAGGAGAGAAAAAAATGTGTAAGAGAAAGAAAAAGAAAAAAGAAAAGGAAGAGGGAGAGAGGGGGAGGAAGGAAGGAAAGAGGGAGGGAGGTGAGGGAGAAAGGAAATGAAAGGAAAGGAAAAAGGAAAGGAAGAGAAAGAAAGAAAGAAAGAAAGAAAGGAGGGAGGATAGAGGAAGGAAGGAGAGAAAAAGTGTGAGAGAAAGAAAAAGAAAAGGAAGGAAAGAATGAAAGAAAGAATGGAAGGAAAGGAAGGAAAGGAAAGAAGGAAGGAAGAAGAGGGAGCAAGGAGAAAGGAATGAAGGTGGGAAGGAGAGAAAAAAGTGTGAGAAAAAGAAAAAAGAAGGAAGGAAGGAAGGAAAAAAGGAAGGAAGAAAGAAAGAAAAGAAAGAATTATTAACCCAGTTGTTAAGTTAGCCGCCCCGAGTCTTCGGAGAGGGGCGGCATACAAATCCAAATAATAAATAAATAAATAAATAAGTGGATCTGGCTTCCCCATTGGTGTTGATGCTGAGATGATCGCAAAAGTGGATCACTGACCCCAGGACATTGTCATAAATATGAGACAGTCATAAGTCAGGGACTAACTGTAGTCATTGCAGGGGCCTGTGGGAAGTCCAGATCCCCCCCACTCCAGATTAAAACAGACTGGGAAGTGAGAACAAATCCAAACCCCATGGTTGTTGTTGTTTTTATTTAATTTTTTAATTAAGAATCTTAACAAAGACATACAAAAATACAAACAATACATTAAAGAAAAACGCAGGGGGGAAAAACGAACAACAATAACAAAAAAAGAAAAAAGAGAAAAGGATCAGTGCCAACATGTATATATACATTTATAACTATAACTTCTTGCTACATTTCATGCTGAGACCTCGACATGTTAAAAAGAGAAAAACCTCCCATTTCTCTCAATTGCTTCCGTATCATCAACAGTCTTTATTAATTTTGTGCAGTTCTACATATCTTATTTTTTGTCTATCAAACGTCTAACAACTCTCGTCCAGCATGATGATATTAATAATAACAATTATTTTTCCTAATCAGTAACACTTATTCTCAATTCTGCTCCTCTCTTCACTTTTTATCACTCGCTTTTATTTCCTACATCTCTATCACTTTTCATTTATGTCACCTCTATACGACTTATCTTAATTTGTTCTCTTTTTCATCTAACCATTCTTACCATTTGTCCAAATGTAATAGTTCCTGTTTCTTCTTTGTCTTTTAGTTGCATTCTTAACTTATTCATTCCAGCCACTTCCACTATCTTCTTTGTAACCATTACCAGTATCTTATCCTTGGAGAGGGGTGGCATAAAAGTCCAATTAATAAAATAATAAATAAATAAATAAATCAACCCTTAGGTTGATGGGAACTTTTTCCTTCTTACATACTTGTGCGACAGAGATTCTAGCTTCTGTCATTATGTGCGTTATCCAAAATTGTTTCTGTTTATACTTTGATCCATTATACCTAAAAGAAACATTTCTGGTTTGAACTCTAATTTGACAGAAGTTAATTTCAATTAACCGTCTTCGTATTCGTTTCCAGTGGTCCTGGCTAATGGGCACATCCACCACATGTGGAAATAGATGCCTATTACTGGACTGAATAGTGTCAACCCCTAACCCCCAACATTTCTCCCTTAGACTACCCATGATTGACCTCTCCGGATTCCTAAGAGGCCAGTAAGGGGCGTACATAAGTGCACTGGTGTGCCTTTCGTCCCCTGTCCAATTGTCTTTCCTTTCTCTCACTTATCATATATATTTTCTTCCTTTCATATATCCTCTCCTCTAAGTTCACTTTTACCCTTATATATATTACTACATGTCTATTTTTCTTCCTATGTATTTGTGTATTGGAGAAATGTATAAATAAATAAAAATAAACATTTAGGGGAGATTTTTTGCCAGCCTTGTTGGAGAGAGATGCCAACGATAGAACATTTTATATACATTCTCCTTATGTGCTGTAGGCAATGTTAACTTGAGCTTCCAGTTCCTTACTCTTTCCCAATCATCGTGAGCCATCGTTTGACCGATGTCCTAGGCAGGTGTTTTGTTCCCATATCTTCCCCCTTCAAGCTGTCCCTCGGCCAGTTTCTCCTCCTATTTCAGCTCAAGAAGGCAGCTTAGATGCCACAGACGTGTCTGAGATATGACAACCTTCTCTGCCCAATTCTTAAAGTGCCTGGCATGGTTGAGATGCTTCGCGTTGCATCGTCAGTCCAATCGGGGCTGGGCCTCGGGCCCTGGACACCATCTCAAGGCTCCAATCCAGCCGTGGGAACTAGGGTGGACGTCCAACCGATGCAGCTGTTGGGGATTTGAGTTGGAGGACTCGCTCCAGAAATGCCACCGAGGTGCCAGGGCTCAAACTGGCATTCAGAGCCCATTGAAAGGCTGTGATTTCTGCAGAGAGGGCACCGATGCTCAGCCTCCTGTTATAAAAACTGCTTGGTAAGACCACACTTAAAGCAGAATAACAGAGTTGGTAGGGACCTTGGAGGTCTTCTAGTCAACCCCCCCACCCAAGCGGGAGACCCTAGACAATATCTGGTGGATGGCAGTCCAGTCTCTCCTTGAAAGACTCCAGGGGTGAATAAGTCTTCGGAGAGGGGTGGCATACAAATCTAATAAATTATTATTATTATTATTATTAATACTGCATCCAAATTTGGTCACCATGATATCAAAATATTAAGTGCCACGGTGGTGCAGGGGTTAGAGTGCCACACTGCAGGCTCCTTCCACTCACTGCTAGCTGTAGTTCAGTAGTTCAAATCTCACCACCAGCTCCAGGTTGACTCAGCCTTCCCTCCTTCCCAGGTGGGTCAAATGAGGACCCAGATTGTTGGGGGCAAAAGAGGCTGAGGCTGTCAACTGCTTAGAGAGGGATGTCAAAGCACTAGGAAGCGGTATATAAGTCTAAATGCTAATGCTATGCTATGCTATCTGTTCTATCATCTCTCTCTCTCTCTCTCTCTCCTATCATCCATCCATCCATCCATCCATCTATCTATCTATCTATCTATCTATTATTTGTTTGATTGTTTGTTTGCTTGTTTATTATTTATTTATTTATTGGATTTGTATCCCTCCCCTTTTTATCTAATTATCTATATCTACTCTATAATCCTTCCATCCATCCATCCATCCATCTGCTGGAAAAGCACGTATAAATTGGTACTAACACCTCACATGATCTGTGATCTATTTATTTATTATTCTATTCTATTCTATATTCCTATTCTATCCCATTCTACTCATTCTGTTCCGTTCCTTCTCTTCCTTAGATTGGGTTCCTTGCAGCAAAGCAACCAACCGATGCCTTATGAAAGCCGCAAAAAACCCAGAACTTTGGACAAGCTGCTCGCAGGTGGAAGCAGCAGGGCCTGGCCAAAGCAACCCAGCCCCTTCCTCCTCCCTTCCCTCCACGGGGCCTGGGGCCATCAAGCCTGCTGCTGACAGCTTCCTCTTCCTCCCGGGAGCCAAACATGTCATGTAGGTCTTTATAGGCTGGGTGGGTGAGTGGCTCCTCCAATGGCCCTGCCCTTTCCCCCTGGATGCCAGCCAAGCAGTGGCTGAGTGACAGAGAAACAGAGAAGATTGACAGCAGAAAAAGACCTCATGTCCATCTCGTCTGCCCTTCTACTATTTCCTGTATTTTATCTTAGGATGGATCTATGTTTATCCCAGGCATGTTTCAATTCAGTTCCTGTGGCTCTACCAACCAGGTCTGCTGGAAGTTTGTTCCAAGGATCTACTACTCTTTCCGTCAAATAATATTTTCTCTCGTGGCTTCTGATCTTTCCCCCAACTCACCTCAGATTGTGTCCCCTTGTTCTTGGGTTCACTTTCCTATTAAAAACGCTTCCCTCCTGAACCTGATTTAACCCTTTGACATCTTTAAATGTTTCAATCATGTCCCCCCTTTCCCTTCTGTCCTCCAGACTACACAGATTGAGTTCATGAAGTCTTTCCTGGTCAGTTTGATGCTTAAGACCTTCCACCATTCTTGTAGCCCGTCTTTGGACCCATTCAATTTCATCCATCTCTTTTTGTAGGTGAGGTCTCCAGAACTGGAGACAGTATTATTCCAGATGGGGTCTCACCAGCGCTCTATACAGCGGGATCACAATCTCCCTCTTCCTGATTGTTATACCTCTAGCTATGCAGCCAAGCATTCTACTTGCTTTCCCTACCACCTGACTGACCGCCCGAGTTGTCAAACATGGTGCTTGTTACCCCATCCTGGTGTAGATGCAGAGGTTGGGTGACCTGGACCCCCATCCCTCCCTCCGTTGGCCCCATCTGCCCTGCCCCCTCTTTCCAGAAGATTTTATGTATTTATTTATTTGTTTGTTTGGTCATGTACATATTGGTGGTGCACAGAGATATAATAATATTTATATACATGATACTAGTAAGAGAGAAACACTAGGACAGGGGATGGAAGGCACTCTGGTGCACTTATGCACAGCCCTCACTGACCTCTGAGGAATCGGGAGAGATCAACAGTGGACAGTCAAAGGGTCAAGTTTTGGGGGGTTGGTGATGATACTACAGAATCTGGTAGTGAGTTCCAGGCATCAACTACTCGGTTACTAAAGTCATATTTCCTCCAGCTGAGTTTAAAGCGGTTTATCTGTTATGTGCTTGTGCGTTGTTGTGGTTGAAGCTGAAGTAGTCATCGACAGGAAGGACATGGTAGCAGATGAATTTATAGACCGTGCTTAGGTCGTGTTTAAGGCGGCATAGTTCTAAGCTCTCTAAACCTAGGATTGTGAGTCTAGTTGCGTAAAGTATTCCGTTGCAAGTTGAGGAGTGGAGGGCTCTTCTCGTAAAGTATCTCTGGACATTTTCTAGAGTGTTGATGTCTGAAATGTGTTGTGGGCTCCAGACAGATGAGCTGTATTCAAGGATTGGCCTGGCAAAAGTTTTGTATGCTCTGGTTAGTAGTGTGAGATTACTGGAGCAGAAGCTACATAGGATTAGGTTGACAACTCTTGAAGCCTTTTTGGTGATGTTGTTGCAGTGGACTGTGGCCCTTAGGCCATTTGATATGAGTTGAGGGGCAGCCCCCGAGAGGAGGGGATCAGGCTGTTTTCCAAGGCACCAGAAGGCCAGACAAGGAATAACAGATGGAAGCTGACCAAGGAGAGATTCAACCTGGAAATAAGGAGGAACTTTCTGACGGTGAGAGCAATCAACCGGTGGAACAGGAGTTGCCTGTGGAAGTTGTGAACGCTCCAACACTTGGGACCTTCAAGGGGAGGCTGGACTCCCAAGTGGGGTAGGGTCTCCTGCTTGAACAGGGGGTTGGACTAGATGACCTACAAGGTCCCTTCCAACTCGAATAAATAAATAAAAGCACAGCAGCTGTGGCACCTCACCCACATTCAAATTGGCAGCCGCGGCATCACATAGCTCCAAGCTGCCCTCGCCTTCACGCCGCATTTGTGGAACCGCTGGCCCCTCCCTTGGGGAGTAGTGGAGGGCCAACGCCTTCGCCTCTTGGCTTCCAGGAATTGCCTTGGCCTGAGTCATCCTTGGAGGGTGGGGGCCTTCTTGGCTTGCAAACTGGGCCAAGGTGGACCAGGCGTCCCAGCTCCATCGGGCTTCCACTGGGCTCTGACCACTGGGCAGGATAACCAGGGGGCCCTCCCGAGCCCCCATGGTCAAGCATCCCTTTTTTCTTTTTTGGTCTGTAATTTTTTTTAAAAAAAATCTCCACCTTAAAAGCATCCATACCTAATGACACACATACCTTCAATGGAATAAGAATAGGTTTATCAAAATCTCATATATATAAAAAGAGGAAAGTATCCTAAATCACATTGCAGATCACAAACTATTGAGGAAAGAAAAAATTTTAAAAAAAGGGAAATATTGTCCATCTGTCTGGGAGGAGTTTGACCAGGTGACGCAGCCATTGGAGCTGTGAATTCCGCCACCTGTTTGCTGGACCCGTGTCCCTCCTGGTTTATTTCGGCCAGCAGAAAGGTGACATGGAGCTGGGTCCAGGAGATTGTCAATGCTTCTTTGGGTGGGGTCCTTCCTGGCTCCCTACAAAGAGGCACTTGTGCGCCCCCTCCTCAAGAGGCCTTCCCTGGACCCAGCTGTACTTAATAACTACCGTCCAGTCTCCAACCTTCCCTTTATGGGGAAGGTTGTCGAGAAGGTGGTGGCACTCCAGCTCCAGCAGTCCTTGGAAGAAGCCGATTATCTAGGCCCTCAACAGTCAGGATTCAGGCCCAGCTACAGCACAGAAACTGCTTTGGTTGCGCTGATGGATGATCTCTGGCGGACCCGGGACAGGGGTTTATCCTCTGTTCTGGTGCTTCTTGACCTCTCAGCGGCTTTTGATGCCATCTACCATGGTATCCTTCTGCGCCAGTTGGAGGTGCTGGGAGTGGGAGGCACCGTTTTAAGGTGTTTCTCCTCCTACCTCTCTGGTCGGTCACAGTCAGTGTTAGTGGTGGGTCAGAGGTCGACCTCTAGGTTTCTCCCTTGTGGGGTTCCCCGGGGGTCGGTCCTCTCCCCCCTACTATTTAATATCTACAAGAAACCGTTGGGTGAGATCATCCAAGGACATGGGGTGAGGTATCATCAGTATGCAGATGATACCCAGCTTTACATCTCCACCCCTTGTCCAGTCAGCGAAGCAGTGGAAGTGATGTGCCGGTGCCTGGAGGCTGTTGGGGTCTGGATGGGTGCCAACTTCTCAAACTCAACCCTGACAAGACGGAGTGGCTGTGGGTCTTGCCTCCCAGGGACAATTCCATCTGTCTGTCCATCACCATAGGGGGGGAATCATTGATCCCCCTCGGAGAGGGTCCACAACTTGGGCATCCTCCTCGATCCATAGCTAACATTAGAGCACCATCTTTTGGCTGTGGTGAGGGAGGCGTTTGCACAGGTTCGCCTGGTGCACCAGTTGCGACCCTATCTGGACCGGGACTCACTGCTCACAGTCACTCATGCCCTCATCACCTCGAGGTTCAACTACTGCAACGCTCTCTATATGGGGCTACCTTTGAAGAGTGTTTGGAAACTTCAGATCGTGCAGAATGCGGCTGTGAGAGCAATCATGGGGCTTCCTAGATTTGCCTATATCTTGTCAACACTCCGTGGCCTGCACTGGCTGCCGATCAGTTTCCGGTCACAATTCAAAGTGTTGATTATGACCTATAAAGCCCTACATGGCATCGGACCAGAATATCTCTGGGACCATCTTCTTCTGCACGAATCCAGCGGCCGATCAGGTCCCACAGAGTTGGCCTTCTCCTGGTCCCATCGACGAAACAATGTCGTCTGGTGGGCCCCAAGGGAAGAGCCTTCTTTGTGGCGGCCCTGGCCCTCTGGAATCAACTCCCCCCAGAGATCAGAACTGCCCCCACCCTCCTTGCCATTCATAAACTATTGAAGACCCACCTATGTCGTCAGGCATGGGGAAATTAAAATGTACTTATATTGTTTATGTATGGTATGATTGTGTTGCATGGTTTTAATAATGGGTTTTTAGATGTCTTTTAATATATTGGATTTGTCACATTGTTGTTTTTGTTGTGAGCTACTCCAAGTCTCTGGAGAGGGGTGGCATACAAATCTAATAAATAAATAAAAACAAAAAAAATTGCATTGCCCTAAGGCTTTGCAAAAGGCAGCTTGACTCAGAATAGCTGACATCCTGCAATAATCCCTTCAAACGTCCACCTCTATCCATCCCAGGTCCTTTGGAAGGACTCAAAGGGTGGACTAAAAGGCAAAATTCAGTCTAAATGTCTGGCTGACTTGCAATCAACCATAATAATAACAACTGTTGGCAAGAAAGGCAAAATAATAATAGTAATAATTGTTGATTAGAAACCGCAAGATTATTATTGTCGTTTATTTAAAAACTATGCTATGCAAATTACAGAAAGACCTGGACAGACTAACACAGTGGGCCCACACCAACAAATTGATGTTTAACATCGACAAGAGCAAAGTCCTTCACCTAGGCAGAAAAAACCCTGGACACACATACAACCTGGGAGAAACCCCTCTTAGCAGTAGCGACTGCGAAAGAGACCTCGGAGTCTTGGTGGACAATCAACTAAACATGAGCCAACAATGCGCAGCAGCAGCTAAAAAAGCCAACACAATCCTAAGCTGCATCAACAGGGGAATACACTCCAAGACCAGAGAGGTAATAATACCACTCTACTACGCCCTGGTCCAACCACACCTGGAGTACTGTATTCAGTTCCGGTCACCACACTTCAAAACAGACATTGAAACTCTGGAGAAGGTGCAAAAAAGAGCAACCAAGATGATTAAGGGATTGGAAGCCAAGACTTACGAAGAGAGACTGAGGGAACTGGGCATGGATAGCCTAGAGAAAAGGAGGGCCAGAGCGGACATGATAGCAGTCCACAGGTATACGAGGGGATGTCACAGAGAGGAGGGGATCACTTTATTCTCCAGGGCACCAGAGGGCCGGACGAGGAACAACGGCTGGAAGCTGACCAAGGAGAGATTCAACATGGAGATAAGGAGGAACTTCCTGACGGTCAGAGCGTCCAACCAATGGAACAACCTACCAGCGGACGTTGTGAACTCCAACTCCATTTTTAAGAGAAGATTGAACTGCCACTTGACTGGTGTGCTATAGGGTTCCTGCTTGGGCAGGGGGTTGAACTCTTTCAACTCTAACAATAAATAAATAAATAAAAATAATAATAAACAAACATAGACCAAGCATCAAACTTCCAGAGTTAAAGCTGCAAGAAATACATGTTTGTTTGAAGAAAATAAATCCACAGAGGTCCCATCTTAATTAGAAAAACTAGTTTATTTTATTATAATGAGCAAACATAAAATTAGTTCCCTAGCAAATTCTTTCTTTCTTCCCCATTTGCAATAATTTTGGAAGCCATTTCAAAAACAGAAGATGTTCACATGCCATGTAAAGTTGGCTGAAGAATTTACATCATCGTTATCATTACAGTTATTATTTTACCGAGGAGCAGAATAAAAGGACAAGGGATATAGAATCTGTTTTTTTCTAAAACAGTGGTGCTACACAACTCACTCTCAGTTCCTAACCCTTTTGTTGCAAACTATCATAGTCTAGTAAAGACCAGGAGAGACATGATAGCAGTCTCCCAGTATCTCAGGGGTTGCCCCAAAGAAGAGGGGGTCAACCTATCCTCCAAAGCACCTGAGGGCAGAACTAGAAGCAGTGGGTGGAAACTAAACAAGGAGAGAAGCAACTTAAAATTAAGGAGGAATTTCCAGGCAGTCATAACAATCAACAAAGAACCAGTGGAACAGCTTGCCACATGAAGCTGTGAATTCTCCATCACTGGAGGCTTTTGAGAAGATGTGGGTTAATCATTTGCCTGAAGTGATGTAAGGTCTCCTGCCTAAGCAGGGGGTTGGACTAGAAGACCTCCAAGGTCCCTTCTAATTCTGTTATTCTATCCTATCCTATCCTTTTCTATTCCATTCTCAAGAAAGAAGGGAGGGGGGGAGGGAAGGAAAGGGGAGAGAAGGAGAGAGAGAAAGTGAAAGAGAGGGAGAGGGAGGAAGAAAGAGAGAGAGAAAGAAAGAAATATGGAGGAAGGAAGGAAGGAAGGGAGAAGGGAGAGAGAGGAAGGAAGGAAGGAAAAGAGAGAGAGAGAAACAGAGAGAGAGAATGAATGAATGAAACTAGGGAAGGAAAGGAGGGAGGGAGGGGAAGAGAGGAAAGGAAGGGAGGGAGGAAGAAAGAAAGAAAGAAAGAGAGAAGGAAGGGAGGGAGGGAAAATGACCCAATCAGAAGCCGATGCTGCCCCGAGCCAGGCAATATCCCAGTTTATTCTGGTTTCCGACAAAGGCCATCGTTCCGGTGTAGGTCTGAATGAGGAGGGGCTCGTTCACTAAAGCCACTCCAGGAATCCGGCCGGGCGCAGGGTGCATTTCTTGGGCGTCCTGCACGGCTTGAACCAGCTGAGCCTTGAAGGCAGAAATCTGCAAATAAACAAGAGAAATCACCCACCGATCTGTAATCTCCCCCCCACCCACTCCCACCTTCCTTGCAATATTTCCCAGACAGGATTAATTATCTTTTTTTTTAATTGTGTTTTTTATTGGAGCTTAAAAATGCAAAGATAAAAATTAATGCCAAATAAATATATATATTTAGTTGGCAATAATTTTTATCTTTGCATTTTAAGCTCCAATGAAAAACATGATTAAAAAAGGGATAATGCAGAAAGGGAAAAGAGAAAGGGAAATATAAGAGAAATAGGTAACGGTTGTTTTAGATAATGGGCTAAGGTTGACAATTGTTGTTTTTTTTAAAGGAGTTTTTTGGAGTTTAAAAATGGAAAGATAAAGTACGGACCCCCCAAAAAAATTGTGAGAGAAAAAAGTGGAGAATACAAAGAAAGTAATTGTCGTGTTAGGTAATTAAGTAAGATTGATTATCCTTTTTAATCATGATTTCTACTGGAGTTTAAAGATAGATCAAAAAGGGGAAAAATGCAGAACGAAAAGGAGAAGGAGTAATTAGAGAAAGAAAGGCAATTATCATTTCGGATAATTAAATAAGATTAATCGTCATTGTTTTAATCATGGTTATGGAGGTTTAAAAATGCAAAACTAAAAATAACACAAGCTCAAAAAATACTTAGAGACCATGTAAAAAACGGAGGGGTGGGGAATCAATTTTTTTTTTAAATTATCTATTTTCCAACCCTAACAATAGATTCTACTCATTCAACTCTGAAAAGATAAAAGAAAAAACATAAACACAAATAAGAAAATCGTGAAATATGAACCTATGATAATACTATAAAATATGGATCAATAATGAACACGATTATACAGAGAGAATTATCAACTACACCAATTATTCTATATATAAAATATATAATTTGATTATATAATTATATATTATATAGAAATTCCGCAACTAAGGTCACTACCATTATCAACAATATGGTTGACATATTGTAGGTACTGGCATAAATCATAGAATTTTTAAAAATCAAATTATATATTTTATATATAGGATAAATATTTAAGTCTAAATACCTACCTATCTAGCTAATCTTACCTCACTGATCTTATGATATTCTGTAAAATGCATCATAGAAATCTATGTTATGTTTGTGTCTTACTCTATGTTCAATGTCATTTATTGTTTATGTAATTTTACTTTTAACTAATAAAGTTTATTTAAAAAAAGAAAGGGGGAAAGGAAAACATATAAAGAAAATAGATGGTTATCATTTTAGACAATTAGGTAAAAAAACATTTTTTTAAAAAAGTCTTATTGTAGTACAGAATACAGAATAACAGAGTTGGAAGGGACCTTTAGAGGTCAACTAGTCCAATCCCCTGCTCAGGTAGTCCTCGATTTACGACCATTTGTTCAGTGACCATTCAAAGTTATAACAGCACTGAAAAAGGACTTATGTCCAGCCCTCTCATTTATGACTGTTGCATGATCCAAGCTCAGACGCTTAGCAAGTGATTCATATTTATGACGTATCCTTCTGACAAGCAACGTCCATGATGAACCCGGGTTGATTCAGAGTTCAGGAGTGGAAAACCTTGAACCTTTGGTCCCAGGGGATTTAATTACATTCCTGCCTGGAGTAGTGGGTTGATCTAGATGACCTCTGAAAGTCCTTTCATTATAAGAACAAGAAGCAATGGGTGTAAACTAAGCAAGGAGAGAAGCAAATTCGAACTAAGGAGAAAATTCCTGGCAGTTAGAACAATTGACCAGTGGAACAGCTTGCCACCAGAAGTTGTGAATGCTCCAACACTGGAAGTTTTAAGCAGATGTTAGATAACCCTCTGTCTGAAGTAGTGTAGGGTTTCCTGCCTAAGCAGGGGTTTGGACTAGAAGACCTCCAGGGTCCCTTCCAACTCTGTTGTTGTTATGGTTATTATAAATAGTGCATAAACCTACTCCCCCCACTGCTTAGGGCTTACGAGAACATCTCCAACAAAGGACCCTGGAAACCAGATCCCTCCGTACGAGAGGGATCTGCTGGTGTCCTTCAGCCACCTCTCCATCCTAATGCAGCTGGGACCCTCCCAGATTTGGTGGGGGGCTACGGGGGGGGGGCAGGAGGGTGTTGTTGCCAAACACTTGCAAACACGTCTCTCGCATGCAAAGGATATTTTTCATGCCTGGGATTAAAAGCAGCTTGGAGAGAGAGAGAGAGAGAGAGAGAGATTGAATGCACCAAAACATGCTCCCCATGCCAGGAACATAAAGAGATTATGTTACACCCTACGAAGATGGATGGGGCTGGGGAACGCGACCCAGATCTCAAGCATTTTATTTATTTATTTTATTTTATTTTATTTTTATTTATTTATTTAGTCCAATACACAATAATACACAATGAAGCTTATAGAGATATAGTAGAGAAGATGTATGAGATATAGGAGAAACTATAGGACAGGGGACGGAAGGCACTCTAGTGCGCTTATGCACGCCCCTTACTGACCTCTTACTGACCTCTGTGGACAGTCTAAGGGTAAAGTGTTGGGGGTTAGGGGATGATACTACGGAGTCCAGTAATGAGTTCCACGCTTCAACAACTTGGTTACTGAAGTCGTATTTTTTACAGTCAAGTTTGGAGCAGTTAATATTGAGTTTGTATCTGTTGTGTGCTCTTGTGTTGTTGTGGTTGAAGCTGAAGTATTCATTGACAGGCAGGACATTGCAGCATATGATCTTGTGGGCAACACTTAGATCATGTTTAAGGCGTCGTAGTTCTAGGATTTCAAGACCCAGGATTGTAAGTCTAGTTTCGTAGGGTCTTCTGTTATGGGTAGAGGAGTGAAGGGCTCTTCTGGTGAAGGATCTTTGGACATTTTCAAGGGTGTTAATGTCAGAAATGTGTTATGGGTTCCAAACAGATGAGCTGTATTCTATGATGCAAATGGGGAAGGGGAGTAGGGAAGGGAGGGGCTGGGGGTCTCTCTGGATGAAAGCGGAGCAAAACATCCCCCCCCGCGCGAACTTTTATGGAAGGATCGTAGCTTCCTTCCATAAATAAGGTTCAGGGGGGTTTAAGTGTTTTTAATAGGAAAGTGAACCCAAGAACAAGGGGCCACAATCTGAGGTCAGTTGGGGGAAAGATCAGAAGCAATGTGAGAAAATATTTTTTGACTGAAAGAGTAGTAGATCCTTGAAACAAATTTCCAGCAGACGTGGTTGGTCAATCCACAGTCACTGAATTGAAACATGCCTGGGATAAACATAGATCCATCCTAAGATCAAATCCAGGAAATAGTCTAAGGGCAGATTAGATGGACCAGGATGTCTTTTTCTGCTGTCAATCTTCTATGTTTCTAAAACTTATCACAAGACTTCATGAACTCAGTCTGCATAGTCTGGAGGGCAGAAGGGAAAGGGGGGACATAATCGAAACATTTAAAGATGTTCAAGGGTTAAATAAGGTTCAGGAGGGAAGTGTTTTTAATAGGAAAGTGAACACAAGGACAGGGGGACACAATCTGAGGTTGGTTGGGGGAAAGATCAAAAGCAACATGAGGAAATGTGATTTGACTGAAACAGGAGTAGATGCTTGGAACAAACTTCCAGCAGACGTGGTTGGTCAATCCACAGGAACTGAATTGAAACATGCCTGGGATAAACAGATCCATCCTAAGATCAAATCCAGGAAATAGTTATCAGGGCAGACGAGATGGACCAGGAGTCTTTTTCTGACATCAATCTTCAATGTTTCTATGTCATAAGTCGAGGACTGCCTCAATTTATAGACTGTAGTGCAGGTCGTTGTGGGAGCTTCATCACCAGAAGCTTTTTAAGAAGACACTGAGCTCAAAATGGTGTCCTGCTTGGGTGGAGGGTTGGTCTGGATGACCTCCAAGGTCCCTTCCAACTCTGATATTCTATATTCAATGGAACAGAAGTCACCTACAGAAGTTGTGGGAGGTTCATCCCTGGAAGCTTTGAAGAAGAGGCTGGACAGCCATCCGTCAGAAATGGCGTCCTGATTGGGTGAGGGGGTTGGTCTGGATGTCCTCCAGGGCCCCTTCCAACTCTGGTGTTCTATATTCAGTGAAACAGCTTCCCTTCAGAAGTTGTGGTAGCTTCATCCCTGGAAGCTTTAAATAAGAGGCTGGACCTCCACCTGTCAGAAATAGTGTAGGGTCTCTTGCCTGAGTAGGGGGTTGGGCTAGATGATCTCTAAGGTCCCTTCCAACTCTTTTGTTATTCTGTTCTGTTCTGTGAAAAGCTTTCAGCCGTTGCTTTCTATGTCTTTTTTCTCTGTTTTGGGCAGATTCTCTCCAGGTCTTTTTCCTCCCCTCTGCTTAGCTCAACTTTCTCTTTTATTTATTTATTCATTTATTTATTTCTGCTTTTATAACTATCGGGATCCCATTTATTCTCTGTGGTTTCCCGAAAATAAAACATCCACGGCACAACATTGCAGATGGCAAAACCATTTTAGAAAGGGAGAAAAAAACAGGATCATTAAGTGAAAATTAAAACTCTCAGACCGTAACAATGGGAGGCTTTTTTTAAAACATTTTTTTTCTTTTGGGGTGGGGGGGCAGCTCTGAGTTGGAAGAAGAATGAATGGATAAAATCGCTGCTTTTTCCAAAGGCCTTTGGGCTTCAAAGAACACAGCGTCCAAGGTTTGGAAGGGAGCTCAGAGGTCCTCTAGTCCACCCCCATTGCTCAAGGTAGGAGACTCCACCTACAAGCAAGTGCTGTGATCCACATAGCAACTGTGGCAAGGTCGTAAAACTGCTCAAAACTCACATCTTGTTTGTTGTCAGTGATGGGCTCCTACAGGTATAGTCAGGTACGCAGAAAAAATTGATTTTTTTTTTCTTTTTTTCCTTTCTGAGCTCTGGGTATGTTTTTCCTATCGCAGTAAATGACGTTGAATGTGTATAATTTTAGAAGAGCTGTGCAGTTTATATAGTAGATAACATGTGTGTGTGTGTATTTAAGAGAAAAAAACCCATATAACCCTGGTACAAAGCTGAAGGAATTAGATACTGTAGCATAGAGGTTAATTCTCTGCCTTACAAGGCAAAGACTGCAAGTTCAAATCCCAGTGAAAGGGTATGACTAGCTGATGAGGCCAGAACAAGGCCGAAATAGATCTATCCTAGTCTTCCTTAATTTTCAAATTCAGCAAAAACATGTCACACACACACACACACACACACACACACACATATATATATATATTGTGATTTGACACAAAAAACATGTAACCCTTCCCTGGTGCAGAGCTGTAGGGATTGGATACTGTAGCCTAGAGGTTAATTCTCTGCCTTACAAGGCACAGGTTGCAGGTTCAAGTCCCAGTGAGGGTATGGCTAGCTGATGAGGCCAAAATAAGTCTGAAATAGATCTATCCTAGTCTCCCTTAATTTTCAAATTTGGCAAAAACATGTGACATATATATGTGTGTGTGTGTATGTGTGTATACATACACGTACCTTCAAATTAGAATACAATACAATATAGTATCAATTGTCAAATTCTTAATCAAAATTCTTAATTATTTATCTATCTTGTTTTGATACACATCATTTATCTTGTGCTGCCTCCTTTTCTAATTTTGTCATCCAGATTTCCAATTTTTTTTCCTGTTCTCATTTGGGTTCAAAATGCTACTAGATATCAACATTCCTCTTGGCTTTTTTCTACTAAAACTATGGCATAGTGCTTCAGCCTATTTCTTAGGTTCTTACTTCTCTCATTCATGTTTTCTAAACCCTCATTTTAATATAACTGCCTTTGACGAGGAAAGTTTCAATTTTACTTCCTCTTCATACAACAAGGGGAAAAAATGTCGGTTCCTATCATGCCTTCAATCTAATTATAACAATAGCAATAATGTATATTTTTGTCTGCCTGGGTGTAATATGTATGGACAGATATGGTATATATACATAGAATTAAAGAGTATATTTTGGAGGTTCAGTAATAATAAAGGAAGGAAATTGTCTCTCGGTGAGGCGAGGAGAGGCCAGGTACCCTAGCCCTAACCCTTGATGTGAGTGACGTCAAGTTGGCCATTTTTAAGCCAGTCACATGACCTTTAAGCCACTCCCGGTCACATGATCGTCAAGCCACTCCCACTTGGTCACGTGCCACACCCACAAAATAAGCCACGCCCACAGTGTGGTAGTAAAAAAAATTGCCACCCTTCACTGCATGTAAACTCATCGTAGCTCAGCTAATGGGAAAGAGGGAGGGATTATTGTTGTTGTTGTTGTTGTTGTTGTTGTTGTTGTTATTAATTAGATTTCTATGCCTCCCCTCTCCGAGGACGCGGAGCAGCTGAGACAGGGTTGTATAAAGAAGGGAAAAATTTGGGTCAGAACCTTAGGAGAGAAATCAAGCTACGTTAAACAACAAGCTCTCTCTTGTTGTTTGTGGCAATAAAGGTCTTGGCTGGCTATTGGTCAGAAGAGCTTGCCTCTGGTCACTGAAGGAAAGGAGCCAGGAGCACATAAGAGCCTGAAAAGGATTGTGTGGGGGGGGGGGTTGTGTATGTTGTGTGTGTGTTTTGGGATACAAACAACACACATATTCTCCCCAGCCTATCTGCCCATCTGCAATTTGGCTTAGGAGAGAATTAGTAACTGGAACCCACTCGTTTTTAGAGTAAGAAAAACAGCAAGCAAGAAGTAATCGGTTGATCTCAAAAGTCTGGAGGGAGCACGCGAGACTTTTCTTTCACCGTCTCTTATGGGGGGGAGTTTCAAGTGGGGGGGGTAAGGAAGAGATTTGGGGCGGTGGTAGTGGTGGTGGTGGTAGAATTCTTGCACAAGGAATTTTCCAACAAAAGAGGCGGCGATAGGCACAAAGCTCCAGGAGCCGGGACTGTGAGCATCGCCAAGCTCCTCCATCCTGGCCTGCTTTGATTAGAATAGAGCTGGTAGGGACCTTGGAGGTCTTCTAGTCCAGCCCCCGGCTCAAGCAGGAGACCCCATGGCCTTCCAGACAAGTGGCTGTCTACATCTCTTCTTCAAATGGAAGAGGGAAGAATCCCCCAGCCGTTGTCTTTCAAACAGTGGTGGTGAATCTTTTTTGGTTCGCGTGCCAAGCACGCGAGCATTGGTTCGCGTGCTAGCATGCGTGCATATGCTCACACGCCTTCCCTCCCCCAAAACATGCACACACACACGTGTGCTGTCCCCCCTCCCACATGCGCCCAGGCAGAGGTGGGCAGCAGGCAGGATGGGGTGGAATGCAATTCCTTCAGCGGAAATGAAGATCCGTGCACAGCTCCAGCTGATTAGCGGCTGCACTTCCTGGACTGACGGTCTCGGCTCAGCTCGCCTTTTTTCCCCTGCTGCTGCGTCTGGGCTCCTTGCTTTTTTCCTCTTTCCTCCTTCCTGGCCTTAGACGAGCTTCCCTCTCTCCCAACCGGCTCCCCTCCAGCCTCACACAGCCACCTCCCACCTGAGGTGCAAGCAGAAGGCCTGGGTGGAAGCGGCGCTGGCAGCATTGATGCTTTTGGCAGCACCCGTTCACCTCGCTACCCAGCCTGAGGTGGGGGGGCGACGCAGGAAGGAGAGCGTGGGAAACGCAAAGCAAAATGTCACCCCAGCGAGCGACACCGGTAAAGTTGTAAGTCGAGGACTTAACCGTTCAGTTGAACGATGATGATCGTTCAAGCCACTCCCGCCTGGTCACATGGATGGCAAGCCACTCCTACACAGTCACATGACCATTAAGCCACACCCACAAAATAAGCCACACCCACCGTGTGGCAGTAAGAATTTTGGTAGCCCATTGCTGCTCACAGGCCTTTCTGAAGCCTGGTAGGTGAAAAAAATGTGCACTTCCGGTTTGTTGTTGGGCTGTTTTGTGCACTCCGGAAGCTTCCTGTAGCCCCTTAGTGCCAAAAACAGCACAACGATAAAACGGAAGTTTGGAAAATGCACTTCCTCTTTGCCCATTGTGCTGCCTTTGGCACTCCGGGGCTTCAGGAAGCTTCCGGGAACCCTCCGGAGTGCAAAAAAACAGCACAACGGCAAACCAGAAGTGAGTTTTTCCAAACTTCCGGTTTGTCTGTTGAGGGATTCTTTGCCTCTGGGGCTACAGGGAAGCTGAAGGAGGATGGAACGGCCTTTCCCAAGGCTGAAAATCAGTTGGCCAGTGTATGCACGCGAGCACAAGCTGAAACGTGGCCAAGTCTTGCGTGCCCTCTGATATTGCTCCATGTGCCCCCTGTGGCACACGGGTCCTAGGTTCACCATTACGGCTTTAAAATGTTCTGCACACCGTAAATGCAAATATTCAAAGCTGAAAACTCGTTGGTTGCGTTCTCTTCTTACAACTTTCTTAACTAGGTCAAGTAAAGGCTAAACTAGGACACCATTGCCTAAGCTAGATTAGTTTCTACGGCCTGATTCCCAACTTGATGGGTTAATTGTGGTTCAAAGTTGGGGTGAACTCAGGACATAGGTCTTTACAGCTATCGATTAAGCAGGATGTATGAACACATGCTACCAGTGTGGGCTCCTACAGGTACAGTCAGTTAGGCAGAACCAGTAGAAAAAAAATTGAATGTTTTTTCTTTTTTTCCCCTTCTGGGCTCTGGGTATGTTTTTCCCATCGCAGTAAATGCGGTTGAATGTGTATAATTGTAGAAGAGCTGTGCGTGCGTGTGTGTGTGTACATACACACACAGTTTATATAGTAGATAATGTCTATTTTTGTGTGCCTGTGTGTAATATGTACGTACACATATGGCATATATACATAGAATTAAATAGTATATTTTGGATGTTCAGGGGTAGAAAATAGAGAGGGAGATTGTCTCTCTTTGAGGCGAGGAGGGGCCAGGCACCCGAACCCTGACATCAAGATGGCCACCTTTGAGCCAGTCACATGACCTTTAAGCCCCTCCTTACAACCTTTTGTGTGTGGGGGGGGTGTATCTCTCTCTCACCCACCTGACAGATGGGGCCAAGCCTGGGGCAGCTGTTTTTGACCGGGTGCTCCATGAAGGTGGTGTAGGGCATATCGGTGGACCAGGGGTTCCAGCGGGAGAGGAAGTTGGGTTCTTGCTGTTTGTCCCAGAAGATCCTCAGGCCTTCACCATTCCTCCTGGAAAAGAAACCAGTTTGGATCAATGTTTCTTAACTTCAGCAGATTGAAGATGTGTGGACTTCAACTCCCAGGATTCCCCAGTCACCATTTGTAGACTTCAACTCCCAGAATCCCTCAGTTACCATATGTGGACTTCAACTCCCAGAATCCTCCAGTCAGCACTTGTAGTATGCTTTTCCTATCGCAGTAAATGAGGTTGAGTGTGTATAATTTTAGAAGAGCTGTGTGTGTGTGTGTGTGTGTGTACACATAGAGTTTATATAGTAGATAGTGTATATTTTTGTGTGCCTGTGTGTAATCTGTATGTACACCTATGGCATATATGCAAAGAATTAAAGAGGGTATTTTGGATGTTCAGTTATAGTCAATAGATGGGGACCCTAACCCAAACCCTTGATGCGAGTGACGTCAAGTTGGCCACCATTAAGCCAGTCACATGACCTTTAAGCCACCCTCCCCTGTCACATCATCCTCAAGTCACTCCCACCTGGTCACATGGCTGGCAAGCCACACCCACAAAATAAGCCACACCCATGGCATGGTAGTAAAAAAAATTGTAGCCCTTCACTGATTTCAGGGGGTCTCCAAATTTGGCCAGTTTAAAGACTCAGGGACTTTCAACTCCCAGAACGGAAGAGAATTAAATTAAAATAGATTGCAGAAAAAGGGATCGCAAGAGATTAAGCTTATTGGGCGAGTTAAAGCCCACAAGTCTTAAAGTTGGCAAGTTTGTGGACCTCAGATGCAAAGTATTGCGGAACTTGAAAATGGTTGGAGAACATGGGAAGGTTTAACATTTTCCCAAGAGTCACACCTGAGCTCCTCCAAAAACACCCCAATCCACGGATGAGTCAAGATGAAAAGCATCACAGTCTGGATGCTCCCCAGGATATAAGCCCCCCAGGGCAGGGAGAAGACAATTGCATTGCACAATGAAAGGTGAAGATGTTCTCCCACCACCACCACACACACACACACAATGCAGGGAGCTGCAAAGAAATTCTGCCCAAGGCCATGCAAGCTGGTTGCACCACCAACCGCCATGTGCTTCCTCCTGGCGCTCAACCGCGCCCATCTCTCCCCTGAAGATATACCACGATGCAACAAGGATGCGGCGACTCTGGAAAGAGGGCAGAGAGGAGCAACCAAGAGGATGAGTGAATTGGAGGTTGAAACACATGAATAACAGTTGAAGGAACTGGGCCTGGCTAGTTGAATGGAAAGAAGGACCAGGGGAGACAGAATAGCAGCCTTCCAACATCTCAGAGGTTGCCACAAAGAAGAGGGAATCAACCTATTCTCCAAAGCACAAGAAACAGACAGACAGACAGAAAGAAAGAGGGAGGGAGGGAAGGAGGGAGGGAGGGAAGGAGCAGAAAAAGGAAGGAAGACAAGAAAAGAGAAGAGACAGAAAAGAGAAAATGAAATAGAGACAGTGGAAGGGAGGAAAGAAAAAAGGAAGGAAGGCAAGAAAAGAAAAGATAAGAGACAGAGAAAAGAGAAAATGATATAGAGGGAGAGAGGAAGTAAATAAGTAAGTAAGTAAGTAAGTAAGTAAGGAAGGAAGGAAGGAAGGAAGGAAGGAAGGAAGGAAGGAAAGAAGGAAGGAAGGAAGGAAGAGGGAGGGAAGGAGCAGAAAAAGGAAGAAAGAGAAGAGACAGAAAAGAGAAAATGAAATAGAGACAGTGGAAGGGAGGAAAGAAAAAAGGAAGGAAGGAAAGAAAAAAAGATAAGAGACAGAGAAAAGAGAAAATGATATAGAGGGAGAGAGGAAGTAAATGAAGGAAGGAAGAAAGAAGGAAGGAAGGAAGGAAGGAAGAAGGAAGGAAGGAAAGAAAGAAAGAAAGAAAGAAAGAAAGAAAGAAAGAAAGAAAGAAAGAAAAGGGCCAGGCGAGACATGATAGCCATCTTCCAATATCTCAGGGGTTGCCCCAAAGAAGAAGTCAACCTATTCTCCAAAGCACCTGAGGGTAGAACAAGAAGCAATGGGTGGAAACTAAACAAGGAGAGAAGCAACTTAGAACTAAGGAGAAATTTCCTGACAGTGAGAACAATTAACCAGTGGAACAGCTTGCCACCAGAAGTTGTGAATGCTCCAACACTGGACGTTTTTAAGAAGAGGTTGGAAAGCCATCTTTCTGAAGTGGTGTAGGGTCTCCTGCCTAAGCAGGAGGTTGGACTAGAAGACCTCCAAGGTCATCCAATCAGGCCCAATTCCCTTAAGAAGCATTGCCACACTTCATAACCCTGGGAATTCCCGTCACAGTGAGGGTCGTAAGGCAAGGACTCCGTGGCGGGCAAAATATCGCCAACAAGGGCTGCCAGGCGTTGGAAGGTCTTCTTCAGAGACTTGAATTGCTCAGGAGAGACAGAGGAGATGTGGTGGGCCTCCCACCCTCGCCAAAACTATCAGGTTTCCCGTTTCAAACACAATTATTGTTATTATTTTTTTTAAAGCCACACAAACACCTCTGCAAAGGATGCCAAAATTCAGGCTGGGCCAACTCCCCTTTCTTGCCAGCCCAATAAATCCTCCTTCTTTCCCTTTTCTTTTTAATCTTTCTGTTCCTTCTTTTTTTAAAGACATAATAATAAACACAGATTTGCTCCCCTGGCTCCGAACTCCGGGCCAGAGAAAGCAGAAGAGGAGGAGGAGGAGGAACAAAAGGAAGAAAAATAATAAACAGATTTAAGTCCTTTTTTCTTTCCTTTTCCCATTCAAGAAGCACCTGGCTTGAGAGAGAGAGAGAGAGAGAGAGAGAGAGAGAGAGAGAGAGAGAGAGAGAGAGAGAGAAGGGAAACCAAAACAGGACGCCTGTGTTTTCTCCCCAGACTGCAGTGAAGTCTCCAAGCTGTGCCCCTCCCCTCAATTACGGGCAATCCTCAAGTTACGACCCAGAATGGAGCCCAAAGTTTAGGTGGTTAAGTGAGATATTAGTTAAGTGAGTTGTGCCTCATTTTACAACATTGCTTGCTCCAGTCGTTCAGTGAATCACTGCCATTGATAAGTAAGTAAGTAGGTAAGTAAATAATAATAATAATAATAATAATAATAATAATGATGATGATGATGATGATGAAGGAGAGCAAAGAGTCAGCGTTGATGGAGGTCAACAATAGGAAGCTTCTCAAGGTGAAGCAAACTAAGGACCAGTACAGAAAAACTGTAATTCAATGTCGTATGGACGGTTGGCGGAACAAAGCATTGCATGGCCAGTTCTTGGAGAAGATTGAAGGCAAAGTGGAAAAAGAAAAGACCTGGTCATGGCTTACAAGTGGAACACTCAAAAAGGAGACAGAAGGTCTAATACTGGTGGCACAAGAACAGGCCATTAGAACAAATGCTGTCAAAGCCAGAATTGAAAAATCAACAGACGATCCAAAGTGCAGACTCTGTAAAGAAACAGATGAAACCATCGATCACATACTCAGCTGCTGCAAAAAGATCCCACAGACCGACTACAAGCATAGACATGATGCTGTGGCACAGATGATCCACTGGAACTTGTGCCGGAACTACCATCTACCAGTGGCAAAGAACTGGTGGGATCATAAGCCCGAAAAAGTGGTTGAAAATGAGCAAGCAAAACTACTGTGGGACTTCCGACTTCAGACTGACCAAATTCTGAAGCATAACACACCAGACATTGTGATCGTGGAGAAAAAGAAAGTATGGATCATCAACATCGCAATCCCAGGAGACAGCAGAATTGAGGGGAAGCAGCTGGAGAAATTGGCGAAATACGAAGATCTGAGAATCGAGCTGCAACGACTCTGGCATAAGCCCGTGAAAGTGGTCCCAGTGGTATTTGGCACACTGGGCGCAGTACCAAAGGATCTCAGCGGACATTTGAAAACCATCGGAATTAACAAAATCTCCATCTGTCAATTGCAAAAGGCCGCTTTACTGGGATCGGCAAACATAATTCGCCGCTACATCACGCAGTCCTAGGTGCTTGGGAAGCGCCCAACTGGTGATGAAATACGAAATCCAGCATAGTGATCTCATTTGCTGTGTTGTATTGACATAATAATAATAATAATAATAATAATAATAATAATAATAATAATAACAACAACAACAACAACAACAACAACAACAACAGAGTTTGAAGGGACCTTGGAGGTCTTCTAATCCAACTCCCTGCTAGGCAGGAAACCCTACACTACTTCAGACAGATGTTTACCCAACATCTGCTTAACTTCCAGTGTTGAAGCATTCACAACTTCTGGTGGCACGCTGTTCCACTGGTCAACCGTTCTGACTGTCAGGAAATTTCTCCTGGCTGTTAAGTGAATTTGGCTTCCAAGAAGGGGCGTGCATAAGTGCACCAGTGTGCCTTCCGTCCCCTGTCCTAATGTTTCTCTCTTACTAGTATCATGTATATAAATATTGTTATATCTCTGTATACCACCAATACATACTTGACAAAACAAAACAAATTAAAAATTAAAAGCCCATAAAATTAGAAGCAGCCGAAGAGAGGAAATTCTAAAGGGGCACCCTACAAATTTAGCAATAGCATTTAGACTTATATACCGCTTCGTAGTGTCTTTTACAGCCCTCTGTATGCATTTGACAGAATCCGCTTCTTGCCCCCAGCAATCTGGGTCCTCGTTTGACCCACATCAGAAGGATGGAAGGCTGAGTCCACCTGGAGCCGGTGGTGAGATTTGAACTGATGAACTACAGTTGGCAGTTAGCTGTAGGAGCCTGCAGGGCTGCACTCTAACCATTGTGCCACCCCGGCTCATTTCTGGATTAGGAGTAAATTTTGGGGTGTCTGGGTATCATTTGCAAATATTTGTTGATCCAGGCTCTGGAGAGATGAAGTCATGTACAAATGACAGATTACAGACTTCAACAGAGTTGGAAGGGACCTTGGAGGTCATCCAGTCCAACCCCCAAGCGGGAGACCCTACACCATTTCTGACGGATGGCTGTCCAGTCTCTTCTTGAAAGCCTCCAGGGATGAAGCTCCCCAACTTCTGAAGGCAACTTCTGTTCCATTGATTGATTGATCTCACTGTCAGAAAATCTCTCCTTATTTCTAAGGTTGAATCTCTCCTTGATCAGTTTCCATCCATTATTCCTTGTGTGGCCTTCAGGTGCCTTGGGGAATAGCTTGACCCCTCTCCTATCTGTGGCAGCCCCTCAAATATTGGAAGACTGATATCATGTCTCCCCTGGTCCTTTTCTTCACTAAACTATCCAGGCCCAATTTGCTCCACTTTGAGCCATGGGTGGCGATGAGAGGTGAAGGAACAGAGATTCAACATGGAGATAAGGAGGAACTTCCTGACGGTCAAAGTGATCAACCAATGGAACAACCTACCAGCGGACGTTGTGAACTCCAACACTCTGGACATTTTAAAGAGAAGATTGAACTGCCACTTGACTGGTGTAATATAGGGTTCCTGCTTGGGAAGGGGGTTGAACTTGATGGCCTTCATGGTCCCTTTCAACTCTAACAATAAATAAAAGAACATCTTGAGAAGAACGTGTCAGAATTTGCAAGAGCCAACTTGGCTCCAGTTCAGTACAACTGGGATGAAGTCCTTAAAGGATTTGGTGGACCAGCCTGTCGGTTCACTTCTGGAGGAAAAAAAAGATGGAGCGCCAAGTGTTGTGGCCAATAACGTGGTCAAGCTAAGAACAAAGCTAAGCCAAGAATGCTTGACTGTTAAGCCCCAGGGACCTTTGGGGTAGAAAATGCCTCCTGCCTTTTTTCTAGTGGTTACCTTACTTTGGGAGAGCAATGGATGTGGTTTTAGAAAGGAGAAGGAAAGCACTGGCAAAAGGCTAAGAGCATGGCAGGAGTTTCAGATAGACTGCTCTTGCCCAATGATGCCACAGCTGCTTAGGGAACCCTGTTGGTTTCATTTCATTTCATTCTTTCATTTTAGATAAGAGAGAGACAGAATGATAGATGGTAGATAGATACAACAGTAGATGGATAGGATAGAATAAGATAGGATAGGATAGGTAGGTAGGTAGGTAGATAGATAGATAGATAGATAGATAGATAGATAGATAGATAGATAGATAGATAGATAGATAGATAGAGTAGAATAGAATAGAAACATAGAAGATTGACGGCAGAAAAAAAACTCCTGGTCCATCTACTCTGTCCTGATACTCTTTCCTGTATTTTATCTCAGGATGGATCTATGTTTATTCCAGGCATGTTTAAATTCAGTTCCTGTGGATTGACCAACCAAATCTGCTGGAAGTTTGTTCCAAGGATCTACTACTCTTTCAGTCAAATAATATTTTCTCACGTTGCTTCTGATCTCTCCCCCAACTAACCTCAGATTGTGCCCCCTTGTTCTTGGGTTCACTTTCCTATTAAAAACATTTCCCTCCTGGACCTTATTTAACCCTCTGACATGGTTAAATGTTTCGATCATGTCCCCACTTTTCCTTCTATCCTCCAGACTCTACAGATGGAGTTCATGAAGTCTTTCCTGATCAGTTTTATGCTTAAGACCTTCCACCATTCTTGTAGCCTGTCTTTGGACCCCTTCAATTTGATCCATCTCTTTTTGTAGGTGAGGTCTCCAGAACTGGACACAGTATTATTCCAAATGTGGTCTCACTTGCACTCTATACAGCGGGATCACAATCTCCCTCTTCCTGCTTGTGATACCTCTACCTATGCGGCCAAGCATCCTACTCGCTTTCCCTACCACCTGACCGCACTGTTCACCCATTTTGACTGTCAGAAATCACGACCCCTAAATCCTTCTCTTCTGAAGTTTTTGCTAACACAGAACTGCCAATACTGAGTCATTTTGGATTGGGCGACATAGAAGTCGAATAAATAAATAAATACAATACTCAGATTGAGGATTGCATTATTTTACATTTGGAGACATTATTAATTATAATTATTATAATTATAATGAATAATTATTAAACTGCAGTTTCCATTGCTTTGACTACTTATCCAGTAAGGCTAAATCATTTGCCATATTACAGATACCTCCAGGAATATCAACCCTATTGGGGATAATTATAGGTCGGCTACTGTACAAGACAGAACAGGGACAGACCCTCAAATATTGGGATTGGTATCAAGGACCCCTAGTCTTTCTTTTCACCAGACTAGCCCTAGCCAATTGTCTTCGTTAAGTGAGTGAGTGGAGATGCGCAGATGGAGCCAAACCAGCCTGGTGAGAAGCAATGGGTTGCTTTTGATCTCCAGAGGTTCAGGACGGGCTGAGGAGGACGAGGAGGAGGCACCCAGGAGCATGTTGGTTCTTGACCGAATGCAAATCTCCCAGCGGCAGCCACATTGGAGCAAAGCAGTGGTTGTCACAGTGGAGGGAGAAGGAAAAACGCAGCTGGGAGCCAAATTTCTGGGCTGGCTTTGGAGGTTTATTTACCTCTCGTTTTTGGAAATTAACCCGGGGAATGGAGTGGGGTGGGGTGGGGGGCAGAGGAGGGGGGTGAGCCATGCCCAAGATCTCAAGGTGCAATCTGCTCATAAGAGCATAAAAACATAAGAAGAACCCTGCTGAATGGGGCCAAAGCCCCTCGAGTCCAGCATTCTGTGTCCCACAGTGGCCCCTCAATTGTCCATGGGGGTCTTGAGCAGAAAGAGAAGGCAAGACCCACCCTTTCCCTGGACCCCCAATAAATGGGACCTCAGGGACCCCTGCCTGTCTAAACTAAAGGAGTGGGGAGGAAGGAAGGAAGGCAGGAAGGAAGGAAGGAAGGAAGGAAAGAAGGAAGGAAGGAAGGAAAGAAGGAAGGAAGGAGAAAGAGGGAACCTAAGAACCTAAGAAGAGCCATGCTGAATGGGGCCAAAGCCCATCGAGTCCAGCATTCTGTGTCACACAGTGGCCCCCCAATTGTCCAATTGAGCAGAAAGAGAAGGCAAGACCCTCCCTTTCCCTGGACCCCCAACAGAGGGTACTGAAGGGAACCCTGCCTGCCTCAACCAACATAGAGGCAGCACATGGACATCCGTTTCAATAACCACCAATACACTTGGCATCCATGAATCTGTCTCATCCTGCCTTGAAGCTCTCCAGGCTGACAGCTGTCACGACCTCTTCTGGAAGGGAATCCCATCAACCAAGGACCCTCTGGGGGAAGAAATATTTCCCTTTATTTGTCCTCACTTTCTTACCTATGAGCTTTAGGGAGGGGCCCCTCGTCCTAGTATTACGTGATAGAGAAAAGAATTTTTCTCCATCCACCTTTTCTATCTCATGCAGGATTTTATTCCCTTTGATCAAGTCCCCCCTTCAACGCCGTCTTTCAAGGCTGAAGAAACCAAAGCGTTGCAACCCAGTTTCCTAAGGGAGGGGCTCCATTTCCTTGATCGTTCTTGTTGCCCTTTTTTGCACCTTTTCCGGTTCCATTCTATCCTTCTTGAGGTGCAGTGACCAGAACTGTACACAGGACTCCAAGTGGGGTCTCACCCTTGATTTGTACAGAGGCAAAACAATGCTACCTGACTTATTTTCGGTTTCCTCCCTAATCAGGCCAAGCATGGAATCAAATCTCCTCCTTCTCCTCTTCCTCCTCATCACCTCGCAGGCGTCTCTTGAGTCATCTGATAATTTGGGCCGTGTTTTCTGCGCCTCCAGGGGATTGGCGTGTTCCTACCAGCCCTGCCCAAGAGGAAGAACGGTGCCAAATCAACCTCTCTAGGGTGTGTGTCTTTTGTGTCTTTGTAATTGCAGCTCGCGCATTCCCTGCCCCTTTGCAACGGGGCAATGGTGGCAGGCCGGCACAGCTCGGCACAAACTCAGAGCCACTGGCTGGATCGTTGCCAGTTCAAGTGGGGAGAAGAATAGGGGATCTGATTACCTCCTCATATTTCAGGAGGTCTCCAAATCTGGCAAGCACAGCCCATAAAATCATATGCTACAACATCCTTCTCGTCAACGACTACTTCAGCTTCAACCACAACAACACATGAGCACACAATAGATGCAAACTTAATGTAAACTGCTCCAAACCTGACTGCAGGAAATACAACTTTAGGAACCGAGTAGTTAATGCCTGGAACTCACTCCCAGACTCTGTAGTATCCTCACCTCAACCCCCAAACTTTACCCTTAGACTCTCCACTGTTGACCTCTCCTGATTCCTAAGAGGTCAGTAAGGGGCCTGCATAAGTGCACCACCGGGCCTTCTGTCCCCTGTCCTCATATTTCTTTATATTTTTTTACTAGTATCATGTGTATATGAATATTATTATATCTAATGTTTTTTTTCTTATTTTTCTTTTTACTAGTATCATGTACATGAATGTTATTATATCTTTACATACCTCCAATATGTACTTGACAAAAGAAACAAACAAACAAAAGTTTAAGACTTGGGGTCTTCAAATCCCAGAATTCTCCAGCCTGAATAGCTGCAGGCCGGCACAGCTCGGCCCAAACCTATAGCCTCTGTCTGGATCGTGGTCAGTTCAGTTGGGGAGAAGAATGGGGGGATCTGATTTACCTCCTCATATTTCAAGGGGTCTCCAAATTTGGCAAGTTTAAAGATTTGAAGACTTTCAGCTCCCAGAACTGAAGAGAATTTAAATTAAAATGGAGAGATTGCAGTGGGAGGGATCGCACAAGATTAAGCCGATTCTGGGAGGTGAAGTCCACAAGCCTTAAAAGTTGCCAAGTTTAGAGACTCCCCCTACACGACTCCCTAGGGATAAGCTGCAAGCTCGGAGAGCGATCGTTTCAACTCAGAGTTACAAATATTCTCTTTTATTGGTCCTAGGCTGATGGGGTTGAGCTGGATGACCTTGAAGAACCCTTCCACCTCATACCTTCAGTGATAAAATAACCCAAGAGATGGAGGTAGCACTGAATCCTAAACCACAGAGAAATAACAGAAGGTTAAATTTGGACAAACTTGACCTGTTGGGGTGGATTATTCACTAGGTTCTTCAGAAGCTGTGGGTGCTCCATCAACTGGAGCTTTTTAAGAAGATTTAAACAGAGTAAGAGAGTTGGAAGGGACCTTGGAGGTCATCTAGTCCAACCCCCACCCAACCAAGCAGGAGACCCTTCACCGTTTCTGACAGATGGCAGTCCATTTTCTTCTTGAAAGCCTCCAGTGATGAAGCTCCCACAACTTATTAATGCAAGTTGTTCCATTGGTTGATTTTTCAGATAGATAAGACAATTTAACCAGTGGAACAACATGCCACCAGAACTTGTGGGTGGCTCCATCACTGGAGCTTTTTAAAGAAGAAACTGGACAGCCATTTGCCTAGAATGGTATGGTCCCTATAGAAAAAATCTATAGGTGCGCGGAGATGGACAAGATGACAAGAGACATTCAAGGCACGAAATCAGATGAAAAAAAAACAAATTTTGGGATAAATGGTAGAACTGGATTGAGAAGAGAATAAGATGACGAGAGACCAGAACATATTTAGATAATAACAGATGAAACATACAAATACTAAAGTTTAATAAGTTAAATTCACCTTATCTCTTTACTGATGAAAGTAACTAATCAAATCAGAAATTGTTGCATATTGATTCAGAAATGGGTTATGATCTGCATATGTTTTTTCTTTTTATGATATTGGAAAATTTAAATAAAGTTTTTTTAAAAAAAGAGAATGGTATGGTCCCTACTTTGATGAGGAGGTTGGACTAAATGCCCTCCAAGGTCCCTTCCAATTCTTGTTCTTCTGTGCTGTGAAACAAACATAGAAACATAGAAGACTGACGGCAGAAAAAGACCTCATGGTCCATCTAGTCTGCCCTTATACTATTTCCTGTATTTTATATGTTTATCCCAGGCATGTTTCAATTCAGTGACTGTGGATTTACCAACCACGTCTGCTGGAAGTTTGTTCCAAGGATCTACTACTCTTTCAGTCAAATAATATTTTCTCATGTTGCCTTTGATCTTTCCCCCAACTAACTTCAGATTGTGTCTCCTTGTTCTTGTGTTCACTTTCCTATTAAAAACACTTCCCTCCTGGAGCTTATTTAACCCTTTAACATATTTAAATGTTTCGATCATGTCCCCCCTTTTCCTTCTGTCCTCCAGACTCTACAGATGGAGTTCATGAAGTCTTTCCTGAGAGGTTTTATGCTTAAGACCTTCCACCATTCTTGTAGCCTGTCTCTGGATCCATTACAAATCAAGTTACATGCAACAGATTCAAACTTAATATGAACCACTCCAAACTTGACTGTAAAAAATATGATTTCAACAATCGAGTTATCGAAGCGTGGAACTCATTGCCAGACTCAATTGTGTCAACCCCCAACACTTCTCCCTTAGACTCTCCACGATTGACCTCTCCAGGTTCCTAAGAGGCCAGTAAGGGGCGTACATAAGTGCACTGGTGTGCCTTTCGTCCCCTGTCCAATTGTCTTTCCTTTCTTTCACCTATCATATATATTCTCTTCCTTTCATATATCCTCTCCTCTAAGTTCACTTTCACCCTCTTTTATATTATCACATGTCTATTTTTCTTCCTATGTATTTGTGTATTGGACAAATGAATAAATAAAATAAATAAATACATGTGCACCGGGGCTTTTAAAGCACAGGTTGGATTGGCTAATCCAGGAAGTGAGGCTGGGTGAGGTCAAAAGCGGCACGGCCAGAAAATGTCCAGGAATATCACCAACCCTCTTGAAACCGAAGTGTCCTCTTGCAATGTGGACGGAATGGCTGTTACAGAAGAAGGCATGAATGGAAGTTTTGGGCGGCCTCGGACCAAGAATGCCACGTCCCTTCCAACTGGCAGATGCCACTCAGGGTTTGGAAGGTCATGTGCTTTCTCGCTCGCTCTCTTTCTTTCTCTCCGGGGTGAACAAGGTGAGCAAGGAAAAGGAAAGTTGGCTGGGATGCCTAGCTCTCCAACACGCGCCCAGGTCAGTCCTGCCATCTCCAGGGAGAAGAGCGCCATCTGTTGAAGGGTGGAGAGAAAGCTCCCAGCTTCCCTGCCACCCTTCCACCTCCAATTCAATAGCAAAAGCATTTAGTACATAAATGCTTTTGCATTTATAAGAACATAAGAACCTAAATTCATAAGAACATAAGAACCTAAGAAGAGCCCTTCTGAATCAGGCCAAAGCCCATGGAGTCCAGCATCCTGTGTCCCACAGTGGCCCCCAAATTGTCCGTGGGGATCTTGAGCAGAAAGAGAAGGCAAAACCCTCCCTTTCCCTTGACCCCCAACAAATGGGACCCAGGGAATCCTGCCTGCCTCAACTGACATAGAGGCGGCACATGGACATCCGTTTCAATAACCACCTATGATACACTTGGCATCCATGAATCCGTCTAATCCTGCCTTGAAGCTCTCCAGGCTGACAGCTGTCACGACCTCTTCTGGAAGAGAATTCCATAAACCGAGGACCCTCTGGGTGAAAAAATATTTCCCTTGATTTGTCCTCACTTTCTCACCTGTGAGCTTTATGGAGGGGCCCCTCGTGCTAGAACCTAAGAACCGAAGAAGAGCCCTGCTGAATGGGGACAAATCCCATTGAGTCCAGCATTATGTGGCCCCCAGTGGCCCCCCAATTGTCCTTGGGGATCTTGAGCAGAAAGAGAAGGCAAGACCCTCCCTTTCCCCTGACCCCCAACAAATGGGACTCAAGGGAACCCTGCCTGCCTCAACCAACATAGAGGTGGCACGTGGACATCCTTTGCAATAACCACCTATGATACACTTGGCATCCACGAATCTATCTGAATCTGTCGGCCTGGAAAGCTTCAAGGCAGGTTTAGACAGATTCATGGACTTTTATGCCACCTCTCTCCAAGGACTTGTGGCGTATTGTATTGTACCGTAACATATTCCATTCCATCCCACTCACAGTTGTTAGTATTACGTACATAACTAGTTGGGTTTGGCAATATATAAAATAGACCAACAATGTATGCTTACATGTATTAGAACATTATTGCTTTAAGAGCTAGTGTTGCAGACTGCCACCAGAGGGAGCCCAAAGTGCGGTTCTTTCTCTCTTGGCTTCTCTCTGCTATTTCTGTTTTGTCTGTGTGACCAGGCTGTAGTAAGGTGTGTTCAAATGTTGGTTTATGTATTTGTAAGCTGAACAAGTAAAATTTATAGTATTGCATGTGTATTGAGATGACTGATTTAACTGCCGTGGGGCCTCACCTGTTCAAGGACTTCTTCGGAAAAGCGAAGGGGCCCACGGAGATACTCTCGATGTAGTTAAGAGGGATCCTCTGGAGCTCCAAGCACTTGAGCATGATGAAGTCATATTTGCACACCAGGAGGGCACTGTCGGTGAGCACCACGATGCGCTCCTTCTCGATGTTCCAGTGATCGATTCTGGGAGAAAGCACAGGCAGGACCATTAGCAAGGAGACTCTGGGCAATTCAGTGCCCCAAATCTCTCTGCCCAGGGAGACAGAGTTGGAAGGAACCTTGGAGGTCTTCTACTCCAGCCCCTTGCTCAAGCAGGAGATCTTCTACCATTTCAGACAAATGGGTGCCCAAACTTCAGTGATGGAGCACCCACAATGCAGTGGAGGACCCCAAGGCTCTGTTTTAGGCCCAGGACTCTTCAACATCTTCATCAATGCCTTGGACAAGGGGCTAGATGGGGAACTCATCAGATTTGCAGATGACACCAAACTGGCAGGAACAGCCCAACACCCCAGAAGATAGGCTCAAAATACAGAAGGGTCTTGACAAACTTGAACGATGGACGTTATCTAACAAAATGAACTTCAAGGGTGAAAGAAGTCAGGTTCTACATTTAGGCAAGAAAAACAAAACACACAGGAACAGTATAGGTGGTTCCTTGCTCAACAGGAGTAACTGTGAGATGGACCTTGGAGTCCTGGTGGTCAACCATTGAAATAGAAGCCAGCCGTGTGCAGCAGCTGCCAAAAAAGCCAACACAGTTCTAGGCTGCATCAACACAGGGAGAGAATCAAGATCACATGAAGGGTTAAGGCCACTTTACAAGGCCTTAGTAAAGCCACACTTGGAATATGGCATCCAGTTTTGGTCGCCACGATGCAAAAAGGATGTTGAGCAGGGTTGGGCTACTAGGGGGTGAATGCAGTGGGGTAGCGAAAATGAAGCTCCACCCCATAGCACCCAATTTGCACTGGAAGATGTTGAAAGAAAATGCAGGGTGTCCTGCATAAGCCATGCCACAGTGTGGTAGTAAAAATATTGGTAGCCTTTCACTGACGTTGAGGCTCTAGAAAGAGTGCAGAGAAGAGTAACAAAGAGGACTAGGGGACTGGAGGCTAAAACATATGAGGAACAGTTGCAAGAACTGGGCCTGGCTAGTTGAATGAAAAGAAGGACCAGGGGAGACATGATAGCAGTCTTCCAATATCTCAGGGGTTTCCACAAAGAAGAGGGAGTCGAACTATTCTCCAAAGCACCTGAGGGCAGAACAAGAAGCAATGGGTGGAAACGAAACAAGGAGAAAAGCGACTTAGAACTAAGGAGAAATTTCCTGACAGGTAGAACAATTAACCAGTGGAACAGCTTGCCTCCAGAATTTGTTGATGCTCCAACACTGGAAGTTTCTAAGATGTTGGATAGCCATCTGTCTGAAGTAGTATAGGGCCTCCTGTCCACCAGAAGACCTCCAAGGTCCCTTCCAACTCTGTTGTTATTATTATTATAACTTCTGGAGGGAAGCTGTTCCACTGGTTAATTGCTGATAGTAAGGAAATTTCTCCTTAATTCTAGGTCGCTTCTCTCCTTGGTTAATTTCCACCCATTGTACAATTCTTGTCAAGGTCAGGAATGATGAAAGATGTGAGAATTTTTTTCATTATAAGAGAATAGCACAGTTGGATAGGGACCGAGCAGGGTTTTCCAATCTCAGCAACTTTAAGATGCATGGACTTCAATTCCCAGAATTCCCTGGCTCACAAGGGGGGTTCTGGGAGCTGAAGTCCTTCCCATCTTAAAAGCGGCTGAAATTGCCCCCAAACGAAGAGGGAGTCAACCTATTCTCCAAAGCACCTGAGGGCAGGACAAGAAGCAATGGATGGAAACTAAACAAAGAGAGAAGCAACTTAGAACTAAGGAGAAATTTCCTTGCAGTTAGAACAATTAGTCAGTGGAACAGCTTGCCACCAGAAGTTGTGAATGTCCCAACACTGGAAGTTTTTAAGCAGATGTTGGATAACCATCTGTCTGAAGTAGTGTAGAGTTTTCCGCCTAAGCAGGGGATTGAACTAGACCTTCAAGGTCCCTTCCACCTCTGTTGTTGTTGTTGTTGTTGTTGTTGTTGTTATAATTGTTATTGTTGTTGTTATTGCTATTGTTATGGTTATGTAGGAAGGGCAATTAGAGGCTTACATGCAGATCTCTTTATGTCCAGTAGGTGGCAGTACAGGAAAATAAATCTCTGCTCTTCACTCTACAGACTGCAAGAAACTTTTATTAAATAAATTCTCTGCTGTTATATATAATAATGTTTGAGCTTGCGGGAATTGGCAATTAAATAATTTCTGCAGAGTAAACAGAAGTGACTATTTTAGGGAGCCCCGAGAGGAGGCAAATATTGAAATTCAATTTGAAAAAAAAATATCCTACTGAGCGTAAGGCAGTTTTAGGGATGATTAGGGTAGAATTTCTTATTCATCACAACTACAACAACAGCAATAAACAAATATCCCCAAAGAAGGCAGAATTTAATTTTAGGAGAGAATCAGGAGGAGACTCGTTAAAAGAAGAGCAGGGAGGAAGGCTTTAAAGCAGGCGTTCAATAAATCACCCATTTCCCTCCAACTCTTTCAGATTGACATAATGAACAAAACAAATTTTGTGTATCTGTGTGTCTATTTGTATCAGCGCAATCAACATGGGGTGTCTATGGAGATTCTCCATCCTCCAGGTCATGGTTGTCCCAAAGGTGTTTTTTTCCAAAAGGTCAATGGACTTTGTTGTTAGGGTTTTTTTCCTCTTGAAAACATTTTGCTTCTCAGCCAAGAAGCCTCAGTTTAGTTCTTCTTAGAAGAAACATAGAAGATTGACGGCAGAAAAAGACCTCCTGGTCCATCTAGTCTGACGTTATATACTTCGTTACACTGCCTCTTCGGAGAGGGGCGACATACAAATCTAATTAATAATAATAATAATAATAATAATAATAATAATAATAATAATAATAAGAAGAAGAAGTAGTAGCTAGAGAAATTAGTGAAATACGAAGATCTAAAAATCGAGCTGCAACGACTCTGGCATAAGCCCGTGAAAGTGGTCCCAGTGGTCCTTGGCACGCTGGGCGCAGGGCCAAAGCATCTCAGTGGACATTTGAAAACCATCAGAATTGACAAAATCTCCATCTGTCAATTGCAAAAGGCCACTTTACTGGGGTCAGCAAACATAATTCGCCGCTACATCACCCAGAATCCTATGTGCTTGGGAAGCGCCCGACTGGGGATGAAATACGAAATCCAGCATAGTGATCTCGTTTGCTGTGTTGTACTGACATAATAATAATAATATACTATTTCCTGTATTTTAACTTACAATGGATATGTTTATCCCAGGCATGTTTAAGTTCAGTTACTGTGGATTTACCAACCACGTCTGCTTTTTCTGCCCTCAATCTTCTATGTTTCTATGTGCGTGTACATACACATAAAGCTTATATAGTAGATAATGTCTATTTTTGTGTGCCTGTGTGTAATATGTATGTACACCTATGGCATATAGACATAGAATTAAAGAGTATATTTTGGATGTTCAGTAATACTAAATAGAGAGGGAAATTGTATGTCTTTGAGGCGAGGAGAGGCCAGGCACACTAACTCTAACCCTTGATGTGAGTGACGTCAAGTTGGCCACCTTTAAGCCAGTCACATGACTTTTAAGCCACCCTCTGGTCACATGATCATCAAGCCACTCCCACCTGGTCACATGGCTGACAAGCCACACCCTCAAAATAAATCACGCCCACAGTATGGTAGTAAAAAAAAATGCAGCCCTTCACTGCCTGGATCGTAGCAATGAATGGATTCGCTTAAGGACTCCACATTTACTCTGGAACCACTGCAGGAAAGGGGATAAAATGGCCCTGTGTTTATTTCTATTGTGACTTACATCTGTAATTGCCAGGCTGCCTTCATGGGGCTCGATTTAAGCCTAAACAAGTTTGTGGCTGCAGCGGAGAAGCACAAATAACAACAAGACCTCCTGTAGAGCTTACTCAGTGAGTAGCCAGAAGCTGTGAGCCTCCTCTCCCTTGTTGGCTGCCAGGTGGGTCTTGAGGTCCTCCATGGCTTGATCGAAGGCTCCTGGCTAAAATGGAGAGGAGGAAGAGGGTGAAAGCCCCAATGCGATTTTGGATTCCTCCTACACCCCCTCCTCTGTCCCTCAAAACCCCCTTGGGGCCCCCACCTGTCTCTAGCCACCTGCCATGGAGGAATAAGATAGAATAATGCATCCTGGACATAAACCGTTCCAACTCCGACCCTCAAAACGTCACTACAGAGCCCTGCAAACTAGAACAACTAGACACAAGAACAGGTTTTGCCCCAAACGCCATCACTCTGCTCAGCAAATAATTCCTTCAACACTGTTAAACTATTTACTAAGTCTGCACTACTATTACTATTAGGCAGGTCATAACCCCCCCTTACCCCCCCTCCCAAAGTGGCTGAGTTGATGCACCCTTTTTTAAAAAAGAAAATTTTTATTTACAAATACCTATAACAAACAGAAAACGTTTAAAAACAGTGGATGTTACATGTCAGTTTACATTTATCATGATATTCATTAATTACTTATTCATATTAGCTATATAATTTGCCCAGGTTCGCCTGGTGCACCAGTTGCGGCCCTATCTGGACCAGGACTCACTGCTCACAGTCACTCATGCCCTCATCACCTCGAGGCTCGACTACTGTAACGCTCTCTACATGGGGCTACCTTTGAAGAGTGTTCGGAAATGTCAGATCGTGCAGAATACGGCCGCCAGAGCAATCATGGGCTTCCCCAAATATGCCCATTTCACACCAACACTCCGCAGTCTGCATTGGTTGCCGATCAGTTTCCGGTCACAATTCAAAGTGTTGGTTATGACCTATAAAGCCCTTCATGGCATCGGACCAGAATATCTCCGGGACCGCCTTCTGCCGCACGAATCCCAGCAACCAGTTAGGTCCCACAGAATGGGCCTTCTCCGAGTCCCGTCAACTAAACAATGTCATTTGGCGGGACCCAGGGGAAGAGCCTTCTCTGTGGCAGTCCCGGCGCTCTGGAACCAGCTCCCCCCAGAGATTAGAATTGCCCCCACCCTCTTCACCTTTCTTAAGCTCCTTAAAACCCACCGCTGCCGTCAGGCATGGGGGAACTGAGATATTCCTCCCCCCTAGGCCTTTACAATTTATGCATGGTATGTTTGCGTGTATGTTTGGTTTTATAATAAGGGTTTTTTTAGTTGTTTTAGTACTGGATTGTTACATGCTGTTTTTATCATTGTTGTTAGCCGCCCCGAGTCTACGGAGAGGGGCGGCATACAAATCCAATAAATAATAATAATAATAATAATAATAATAATAATAATAATAATAATAACAACAACAACAACAACAACAATTTGTTTACACTTTCTTTACATTCTTTCCTTCTTTCTCCCTTTTTTCTTTCCCGCCAGTATTTAAACTTCTATTTCTTTCTCCTTCATCACTACGTCTTTCATTTTAACTATCTATTTTGAATTTTTCCATTTTTCCATCCAGCAGTAAAATCGATCCCAGCATTTATAATAGGAGTTGACTCACCCTTGTGACAAAATACTTCCTGGAATCGTACGACTCGAGGGAGCGTTGCGGGTACAGCAGGGTCCTGGAGTTGGATTGGGATTGTGTGGCCTTCGGTTGGGGTGACACTTCGGCCCTGGGAGGGGAAGCTTCGTCCTTCTCTTCCATCTCTTTCTCTTATGTCTGAAATCTGGACCTTGTAGTTGGTTCCTCCAGCCGACTGCCTTAAGACAAAAGCAATCCAGGATTACATCAACAGGTCCCCCTTTAGCAATAGTATTTAGACTTATATTTAGACTTTAGATGCCCCGAGTCTTCGGAGAAGGGCGGCATACAAATCTAATAAACTATTATTATTATGTCAATACAACACAGCAAACGAGATCACTATGCTGGATTTCGTATTTCGTCACCAGTCGGGCGCTTCCCAAGCACCTAGGACTGCGTGATGTAGCGGCAAATTATGTTTGCCGATCCCAGTAAAGCGGCCTTTTGCAATTGACAGATGGAGATTTTGTTAATTCCGATGGTTTTCAAATGTCCGCTGAGATCCTCTGGCACTGCGCACGCTTGCCAATGACCACTGGGACCACTTTCACTGGCTTATGCCAGAGTCGATGATCCATACTTTCTTTTTCTCCACAGTCTGAAGTCGGAAGTCCCACAGTAGTTTTGCTTGCTCATTTTCGACCACTTTTTCGGGCTTATGATCCCACCAGTTCTTTGCCACTGGTAAATGGTGGTTCCGGCACAAGTTCCAGTGGATCATCTGTGCCACAGCATCATGTCTATGCTTGTAGTCAGTCTGTGTGATCTTTTATTATTATTGTTGTTGTTATTATTATTATTATTATTATTATTATTATTATTATTATTATTATATACTGCTTTACAGCCCTCTCTAAGCGGTTTACTCTCGAAGCAAGTCAGCCCTCTCTAAGCAGCTCCATTTTCACTCCTGGGATGGTATCTCCCCTGTCCCCGTCCCCCCCCCCCCGGCCCATTCCCGGTGCAACCCATTACTGATGGAGAGATTGAAGAATTCTGGGCCTAAGATGGAACCTTGTGGTACCCTGCTGCTTATCATAACAGCGATTTCTGACAGTCTCCAAATGGGGGAACAGTGCAGTCAGGCAGTAGGGAAAGCGAGTAGAATGCTTGGCTGCATATATATCTTCTCCTCTACTTTTATATCTTTTCTTTATATATAATATTTCATGTCTATCCTCTTCAATATGTATTGTGTATTGGACAAAATAAATAAATAAATAGCGATAGGTATCACAAGCAGGAAGAGGGAGATTGTGATCCCGCTATATAGAGCGCTGGTGAGACCCCATTTGGAATAATACGGTGTCCAGTTCTGGAGACCTCACCTACAAAACGATATTGACAAAATTGAAGGGGTCCAAAGACGGGCTACAAAAAGGGTGGAAGGTCTTAAGCATAAAACTGATCAGGAAAGACTTCATTGACTCAACCTGTATAGTCAGGAGGACAGATGGGAAAGGGGGGACAGGATCGAAACATTTAAATAGATTAAAGGGTTAAATCAGGTTCAGGAGCGAAGTGTTTTTAATAGGAACGTGAGCGCAAGAACAAGGGGACACAATCTGAAGTTAGTTGGGGGAAAGATCAGAAGGAACGTGAGAAAATATTATTTTACTGAAAGAGGAGTAGATGCTTGGAACAAACTTCCAGCAGACGTGGTTGGTAAATCCACAGTAACTGAATTTAAACATGCCTGAGATAAACATATACCCATCCTAAGATAAATTACAGGAAATAGTATAAGGGCAGAGTAGATGGACCAAGAGGTCTTTTTCTGCCTTCAATCTTCTAGGTTTCTATACTTCATGGTATCAAGCAGCATGATGAGGCCCAATATCAACCCAGACTGAACTCCATAGTATTGCAGTTGGTTTATGGTAATGCTTCCACACACCGCGGTCCAAATAGTCCTTACTTAATGACCACAGTTTATGCCCTGCTTTCTCCAGGTGGAAAATCTCACGACAGCAAAAGCTGAGAACCTTCCCTTTGGCCCATTCAAGCAAAACATCATGACAACAACATGCAATTTTACCTCCACGTTTTTCTTCGGTTAATAATTACACTTGTATAACTGGCTGTCTCAGATATTGACTCTCCCTGTCATCTAAGGGCGTTGACAGACCTTAGTGGACAAGCAATCAAACCAATGCTTGGGTGGTGGTGGGTTGGGCTGAATGACCTACAAGGTCCCTTCCCATTGTGTTGTTGTTTTTGTTGTTGATTTTATTCATCAAACATGAAACTCAGTCAACCAAACATTTAAGAATGCATCCTAAATACCATTGTCTAGTGCAGATAGTTGATACAGGTTCCTTCCAGCATCCTAGGTATCAACCAGGTATCAAAATATGTGATATTCCAAGTAACACAGTGTTTTGCAGTTCCGCTGGTGTAATTTCTTCTTCTTCTTCTTCTTCTTCTTCTTCTTCTTCTTCTTCTTCTTCTTCTTCTTCTTCTTCTTCTTCTTCTTTTTCTTCTTCTCCTCCTTCTTCTCCTCCTCCTCCTCCTCCCTATCCCTATCTTCATCATCATCATCATCATCATCATCATCATCATCATCATCATTATTATTATTATTATTATTATTATTATTATTATTATTTCAAGAATACAACACAGCAAACGAGATCACTATGCTGGATCTCGTATTTCATCACCAGTCAGGCGCTTCCCAAGCACCTAGGACTGCGTGATGTAGTGGCGAATTATGTTTGCCGATCCCAGTAAAGTGGCCTTTTGCAATTGACAGATGGAGATTTTGTCAATTCCAATGGTTTTCAAATGTCCGCTGAGATCCTTTGGCATTGCGCCCAGCGTGCCAAGTACCACTGGGACCACTTTCACGGGCTTATGCCAGAGTCATTGCAGCTCGATTTTTAGATCTTCGTATTTCACTAATTTCTCTAGCTGCTTCCCCTCAGTTCTGCTGTCTCTTGGGATTGCGATGTCGATGATCCATACTTTCTTTTTCTCCACGATCACAATGTCTGGTGTGTTATGCTTCAGAATTCGGTCAGTCTGAAGTCGGAAGTCCCACAGTAGTTTTGCTTGCCCATTTTCGACCACGTTTTCGGGCTTGTGATCCCACCAGTTCTTTGCCACTGGTAGATGGTAGTTCCGGCACAAGTTCCAGTGGATCATCTGTGCCACAGCATCATGTCTATGCTTGTAGTCAGGTTATTATTATTATTGTCATCAATACAACACAACAAACAAGATCACTATGCTGGATTTCGTATTTCATCACCAGTCGGGCGCTTCCCAAGCACCTAGGACTGCGTGATGTAGCGGCGAATTATGTTTGACGAGCCCAGTAAAGCGGCCTTTTGCAATTGACAGATGGAGATTTTGTCAATTCCGATGGTTTTCAAATGTCCGCTGAGATCCTTTGGCCAATATTATTATTATTATTATTATTATTATTATTATTATTATTATTATTATTATTATTATTATTATTATTATTATTCCTAGATGAGAGGTCCCTGCATGTAAACTGGGGGCCTTGGGGAGGATTAATTTAAGGCTGGAGAGAGAAAGCTGCTGAGGTCATTTGTGCAATTCGGCTACATTTCTCGGAAACCTCTGTTCCGCAGCCAATTAACCGTTCTCCCCATCAGCTCATGACTGTCTTGTCCAGCCCTCTCCAAGTCTTATCCAGGGGTCTCGTTCTGTTTGGCAGGATGACCATCCAGAAAAAAATATATGGATGTTCTTCCACATCCTCTACTATCCTCCTGCAGCCGGTCAGCCTCGTCTCTCTCTCTTCTTTTAACCCGATTTTGAAAGCGCAGGCACAAAAACCGAACTGACAGCCAGCGATTTTGAAAGAGGTCCCTGTCTGGAAGAGCTCCAGTTTCCCCTTAATGGGGGAAAAAAAGAGAACAGAACACAATTTATCAGATGGAGAGATGCACTTAATCTGCAGCCTCCGAATTCCCGCAGTTGGGAGCCAGATTTTTTTATTTATTTATTTATTTACATTAAAGCCATCCTCCCCTTCATTGAAATTCCTTGTGTTGGAGAGCCTGGAGATCAGATTGCAACACACACACACACAAAGACACACAGGCCTACAAAATGTTCCCAAAGCAAAACAGTTTTAATGTTTTATTTCATTTGGCACTGATGTCACCAGCTACTTCAGAATAAGAGAATAAGGGACCTTGGAGGTCTTCTAGTCCAGCCTGTCTTCTCAAGCAGGAAAACCTCTACCATTCCAGACAAATGCCTGTCCAGTCTCTTCTTAAAAGCACCCAACGATGGAGCACCTGCAACTTCTGGTGGCAAGTAGTTCCACTGGTTAATTGTCTTCAATGTAGTTCCGGGAACAATAATCTTGGTAAAATATTCATCTTAATTAGGGCATCATAGCGAGATATGTACATCTTTTCTATATTTACAATGGGTCAATTTTGGTTGCTCAGCCAAAAGTCATGAATTTTGTAAGTCATTTGTCTCCAAGATGTCCAAGAACCTCAACACCTAGCATGTCTTGGTTGACTTGGGTGACGACCAACTTTGGATGGTCAACGAACTGTTGTAAGTCAAGGACTACATTTATCACCCAAGAATCTGTTACTAGGGTCAAAGAGATACTAAAATGTCTAGATTCTAAGAATCTGAAACGGTTCTTGGATGTTCTGTTTTTCTGGGGGTTTTTAATTATTATTATTACATTGATGGTCTTCGACTGTAATAAAGGTCTATTTATCTTAATTAGGGCAATTCTGCCTCTCAATGATAACTGAAAATTCTTCCATTTTTGAAGGTCTTTATCTGCTTTTTAAGTTATGCATAATTATCTTTTTTGGAGTGATGAACATCTAGCTGTTAAATGGATTCCCAAATACTTTACTTCTTTCGCTATTTGAACATCCGTACATCTTTTAAGGTGTAGTTTTTGCTTTTCAGTCATATTCTTTGTGATCAATTTAGTTTTGTCTTTATTGAACTTTAATTCTGCTACCTCTCCGTATCTTTCAATTTGTGATAAGGGTTTCGAGCCTGAAGTTATTGACTTTTCTAGTACGAAGGTCAAATCATCAGCAAAGGCTCGTAACTTATATTCTTGATCTCTAATCTTAAATCCTGAGATCTGAAGGAAGACGATCATTCATTTCCCTTTGACTACTGAGTCTCCATTTTCATTGTTGTCGTAACTTGTCACTGTTGTTAAGTCGAGGACTGTTCGCTGGCATGACATTTCGCACAGACCATATTCACCCAACTCCCATTGACCTGGGTTTAATTAACCCACATTCTGGGTTTTGGAATGAGATTTGTGCAGCACTGCAAGCCAGAAAGAAGCTAACCAGGATTAACTGGAGGCTAGCTAATTGCTCCAAGACCAGGGAAGTCTTAATACCAGTCTACTACGCCCTGGTCAGACCACACCTGGAGTACAGTTCTGGTCACCACACTTCAAAAAAGACATTGAAACTCTGGAGAAGGTGCAGAAAAGAGCAACCAAAATGATTAGGGGTCTAGAAACCAAGACTTAAGAAGAGAGACTGAGGGAACTGGGCATGGATAGCCTAGAGAAAAGGAGGGCCAGAGTGGACATGATAGCAGTCTACAGGTATACGAGGGGTTGCCACAGAGAGGAGGGAATCACTTTATTCTCCAGGGCACCAGAGGGACAGACGAGGAACAACAGCTGGAAGCTGACCAAGGAGAGATTCAACCTGGAAATAAGGAAGAACTTCCTGACGGTCAGAACGATCAACCAGTGGAACAACCTACCAGCGGACATTGTGAACTCCAATACTCTGGACATTTTAAAGAGGAGATTGGACTGCCATTTGGCTGGGATGCTATAGGGTTCCTGCTAAGGCAGGGGGTTGGACTTGATGACCCGCATGGTCCCTTTCAACTCTAACAATAAATAAATAAATAACAGGTTGTACAGATGTATGGCTTACGGTTGTGTGTTGTGTGAATAAAGCCACTGCAGTGTACTTGATTTCTGCCTGCTCAGCTACTCTTTTCCAAGCTGACATAATTTAATTTAATTTATTTAATTTATAATTTATTTAACTTATGATCCCAAGCAAGGTTAATATTAAGCAAACGTAACCTACTGTGACTACATATGCTGGTCTTTATTTCGCCTGCTTGGTAAGATGGCAACATCTCAATCAGAAAGTTCCACAATATCATTTTCTTCTGTCTGTTTTTGCTTCATTTGGCTGAGTTTTTAATTCCTTTCTGTTGTGATTCCGTCTGAGGCCCCTCAGGGAACGGCTGATCCTCTGCCGGCTTCCTGCTCAGAGGGGGAGGATGAGGAACAGGAGGTTCAGGCAGACGGGGAGGAGGAATCTCAGGCTGAGGGAGAGGGAGGACAGCCAGAGTCCCCCGAGAGGGAGCTCTCCCCAGCAAGCAGCCTGGATTCCTTAGATGAAAATGCACAAGCAATCATAGATCTCCGGCAGAGAAGAGCAACACAACGAAGGGGACAATTAGCCAGGTACTTTCAGCACTAAAGAGGCAACAGCTGGGTTTGGGTGTGGTGCTCTCTGGAAAGGCTGAAAAGGCAGACCCACCCTTCCTGGCTTGTGGAGTATTATCTTTGGGAGTCCTGGGACCTGGCTGTGATCTTTGGCGTCTTGGAATTCTGGTTTGTGACTTTGAATACTGAAACCTTGGGGGAAAAGGTGTGGGTCTTATTCTCTACAGTGGTGGGTGTGCCAGCAAGAAGTCTGCTGTATTGTCTGGCCATCAGGACTCTGCTGTGAAGCCTCATAGCCTGCCTGTTGGGAAGAACAGGTTTTTCTCTGTGTTTATTTTTCAAACTATAAAGTGCTTTTGCTTTTACCAGCATGTCTGGCTGCTTTTTCCAGTTGGTGTTGAAGTCTGGGGGCACCCAGACAGAACACTTTCCATCCCTGGATCATTCTCAAAAGGGTTTGTTTTTGAACATTTATTCCTGAACATCGAAATGAACATTGAGATATTGGACCAATCTTTCTCTAAAAGATTTGCGTTGCAGAAGGCCGAGTCCCTTGTAAGCCATGCAAACACAAATCGGGTTAAGAATGTCCTGTCGACAGATCAGCCAAAGCCAGCGTTAATTCACAAGATGATAGAAGATCAGGGTTTGCTGGTGAGCGAGCCAACAACTGCCAACCTTGGCAAATTGAAGATGTTGGACTTCAACTCTAGAAAGCCTAGAACTACGGCGCCTAAAACACGATTTGAGTATTGCCCACAAGATCACATGCTGCAACGTCCTACCGGTCAATGACTACTTCAGCGTCAACCGCAACAACACAAGAGCACGCAGCAGATTCAAACTCATTACGAACCGCGCCACACTTGACTGTAAAAAATATGATTTCAACAATCGAGTTATCGAAGCGTGGAACTCATTGCCGGACTCAATTGTGTCAACCCCTAACCCCCAATACTTCTCTCTTAGACTCTCCACGATTGACCTCTCCAGGTTCCTAAGAGGCCTGTAAGGGGCGTACATAAGTGCACTGGTGTGCCTTTCGTCCCCTGTCCAATTGTCTTTCCTTTTTTTCACCTATCTTATATATTCTCTTCCTTTCATATATCCTCTCCTCTAAGTTCACTTTCACCCTTATATATATATTACTACATGTCTATTTTCTTCCTATGTATTTGTGTATTGGATAAATAAATAAATAAATAAATAAATAAATAAATAAATAAATAAATAAATAAATAAATAAATAAATAAATAAATAAATAAATAAATAAATAAATAAATAAATAAATAAATAAATAAATAAAAAAAAACTCACAGAATGCCTCAGCCAGCCAAACTTGGCAACTTGAAGATATTGGACTTCAACTCCCAGAATGCCTCAGCCACCCAAGAATTCCAGCGCCCAGAATTTGCCAGTCAAACAAGCCAGGGTGATGTCATGGCTGGCTGGGGAATTCTAGGAATTGAAGTCCACCAACCTCAAGTTGCTAAGGTTGAAGCCCCCCTGCTCTTAAGCTATGAAAACAAAGCAACTCCACCAACCCAACGTTAGCATGGTTAATTTATCCCATGCTGGTCCTGGGACTTTTATCCTGGCTTGGATCAATGCACTGCCTGCCGTATCCATCCAGCACCCCCAGAAATGAGGGGAAGGACCCAGAGGTGGACCACAATCCTCGGTGGTGCAGCGGTTAGAGGGCAGTACTGCAGGCTACTTCTGCTGATCCCCGGCTGCCAGCAGTTTGTCAGATCGAATCTCAGTAGGCTCCAGGTGGACTCAGCCTTCTGTCCTTCCCAGGTGGGTCAAAGGAGGACCCAGATTGTGGGGGGCAAGAGGCTGAATCTCAGTAAACCACTTAGAGAGGGCTGTTAAGCACTGTGAAGTCTTCTTCCTCTTCCTCTTCTTCTTCTTCTTCTTCCTCTTCCTCTTCTTCTTCTTCTTCTTCCTCTTCCTCTTCTTCTTCCTCTTCTTCTTCTTCTTCCTCTTCTTCTTCTTCCTCTTCTTCTTCTTCCTCTTCCTCTTCTTCTTCCTCTTCTTCTTGCCTTGGTGGTGCAGTGGTTCAAGTGCAGTACTGCAAAGCTACTTCTGCTGATCCCTGGCTGCCAGCAGTTTGTCAGATCGAATCTCACCAGGCTCCAGGTTGACTCAGCCTTTTGTCCTTCCAAGGCCAATAAAATGAGGACCCAGATTGTGGGGAGCAAGAGGCTGATTCTGTCAACCGCTTAGAGAGGGCTGGAAAAACCCTATGAAGCGGTTTATAAGTCTTAAATGCTCTTGCTCCTGCTTCCAAGCCCTTCTCCTCCCTTGTAGCCCCCTCCCATGGCGTACACACACACAGAGAGATCCGACTCGAAGGGAAGAGGTCCAGCGGCCCTTACCTGCCTCAGGTGTGCTGCAGCAGCTCCTTGCAAGCTTCCCAGGTCTGCCTGCCAATTAACCTCACTGACAGGTTGGGCGAGGTGGACCAGGAAGTGCAGGGCAGAAAATCGGCTGGGAGTATCGCAGGCAAAGAGGGAGGTTGGCTCTACCTGAGCAGGTTCTCCAGGCCCCAGAAGTAGTAAAGTACACACTAGGGTTGGGCACCTGAAGTGGGAAGATCCGGCTGGGTTGGCACCTGTTTGGCTTCTAGGCTGGAGCTCTGGAGAGAGAGAGAGAGACAGAGACAGAGAGATTGAGTGAACAAGAGAGACAGAGGAAGAGTGAGAAAAAGAGACAGAGAGAAAGAGAGAGAGAGGGAAACAGAAAGATGGGGAAGGAGAGAGTGAGAAAGAGAGAGAAAGAGAAATAAAGAGAAAGTGAAAGAGAAAGGGAGGGAGAGAAACAAAGAGATGGGGAAGGAGAGAGTGAGAAAGAGAAAGAGAGAGAGAAAGAAAGAGACAGGCAGGCAGACAGAAAGAGAAACAGGGAGAGAAAACACACACAGAGAGAGAAAGAGTGAGGGAGAAAGAATGAGAAAGTGAGAGATAAAGTGACACACAGAAAGAGAGATGGGAAGAGAGAGAATGACTGAGAAAGACAGACAGAAAGAGAGAGAAACAGGGAGAGAAAACACACACACAGAGAGAGAAACAGAGAGAGGGGAGAGAGAGAATGAGTGAGAAAGAGAGAAAGAAAGAGAGACAGATGGAGAAAGGAGACAGTCAGAAAGACAGAGAAATGGATGGAAAACACAGAGAGAGAGACAGTGTGTGTGTGAGAGAGAGAGAAAGAGAGAAGGAAAGAGACAGGAAGACAAGAAGACAGAAACAGAAAGAGAGAGAGGCAGAGAGATAAAACACACACACACAGAGAGAGAGAGAGACAGAGTGGGGAGAGAGAGAAAAAGAGAGAGAGAGAAACAGAGGGAGAGAAACACAGAGAGAGAGAGAGAGAAAGAGGGAGCACAAAGAGAGAAACAGAGAGAGAGAGAGAGAGAGAGAGAGAGAGAGAGAGAGGTGTTTGCAAAGGAAGATATTGACCCATCTCCAGAATTAAAGCTTTACAGATACTTCTCAACTTACCCCAATTCATTTAGTGACCATTCAAAGTTACGACATCAATGGAGGAAAAAAGGTGAGTTAAGACCATTTTTCCACACTGAAGGCCCCTTGCAGCCTCCCTGGGGTCACACGATCAAAGGCCAGAGGCTTGACCACTGACTGATAGTTAGGATGGAGTTGCAGACTACACGGGAACCATTTGCACCACTCAGGGGACCCTGAGGACAAACCTCCAAGTGGCCTCAAGGACCCTCTCAAAAGGATGGAAATGACCATGCAAGGAGTGGACGAAGCTTCTCAAATGAGAAGCGAAATGTCTTCAAAGGAAAAAACCCCCCCAAGAAAGTCCAGTTGCCTCCTTTGGCACAGATTCCCCGGGGAGGTGGGGATTTATATATTTTATGTTATAGCATTTAGACTTATATGCCGCTTCCTGGTGCTTTTCCAGCCATCTCTAAGCGGTCAGCCTCTTGCCCCCAACAATCTGGGTCCTCTTTTGACCCACCTGGGAAGGATGGAAGGCTGAGTCCACCTGGAGCTGGTGGTGGGATTTGAACCGCTGAACTACAGCTAGCAGCTAGCTGAAGGAACCTGCAGGGCTGCACTCTAACCACTGTGCCAGCCCGGGTCCCTCCCTCCCTCCCTCTCCTTTTCTTTCTCTCTCTGTCTCTTTCTGTCTCTGTCTCTTTTTCTTTCTTTCTTTCTCTCTTTCTCTCTCTCTCTCCCTTCCTTCCTTTCTTCGCAATAGTTCTTAGACTTATATACCGCTTCACAGTGCTTTCCAGCCCCCTCTAAGTGGTTGACCGAATCCGCCTCTTGCCCCCAACAATCTGGGTCCTCATTTGACCCCCTTGGAAGGATGCAAGGCTGAGTCAACCTGGAGCCGGTGGTGGGATTTGAACTGCTGAACTACAGCTGGCAGTTAGCTGAAGGAGCCTGCAGGGCTGCACTCTAACCACTGTGCCACCCCGGCTCTTATATATGGGACACCTTGCCATGGCCAACTCATAACCGCCAACTCATCACACTGTGTTAAAAACTTGCCGTGGGAGGGATAATTTTTAATGATTCTATTTAATCTGTTTCTATGTTTCATCCTTTAAAATAAATACAGAATTTTATTTTAATTCACATGTCATTCGTTCTGTCCTTCCTTTGACATCCTTTCTTGAACGGTTCGACTCCACCCTGGATAAATTCTTGTCAAATGTTTCTTTTTCTCTTATGTCCACTGAGAGCATCTGCCCCAAAGACAAATTCCTTGTGTGTGCTTTCTTCCTTCCTTGATTCATTCATTCATTCATTCATTTCTCTTTTCCTTCCTTCTTTCCTTCCTTCCTGCCTGACTTCCTTCCTTCCTTGATTCATTATTTCTCTTTTCCTTCATTCCTTCCCTCCCTTCATTTTCTCTTTTGATTCTATTCTATTCTTCCTTCCCCTCCCTTCATTTCTCCTTCCCTTCTTTCCTTCCCTCCTTCCTTCCTTCTTTTCTTGATTCATTCATTCATTTCTCTTTTCCTTCCTTCCTTTTTCCTTCATTCCTTGCCTCCCTTCATTTCTCTGTTCCCTCTTTTCTTCCTTCCTTCCTTCTTTTATCCCCTCCTTCTTCTCATTATAATTTCCTTCCATCCTTTCTCTTTTCTCTATTCTATTCTATTTAATCTATTCTATTTCTTTGATGTTGGTGTAACTTTTGTCCCGTGGTGGGTGAGGTGGCCATGGAGAATTGTGATAAACACAGACACACACGAGAGGACCGGAGTCCTTCACCTGGGAGGTCCTACCTTGAAGAGCCTCAACCACGCGGGCCAGGCTGGTCCAACCCTGGGGAAGGAGAGCGGAGGGCAGGACGGGAGCCAGCTCATTACGGCCAAGTAGCCGCGGAGGATGTAAGCTGATCTCACCCTCTGCTGCTTCCCTTTGCTTATTCGGCCCTCGTTCGCCAGCAGATCCTGTTCCAGGAGGGGAGGCAGGAAGCCAGCATTGATGTAAAGGTTGGAGAGATAAGTGCAGGTTAAACGGGGTGACGCCACCAGGGAGTCCTCCACTTACGACCACAAAGGGGCTTCCACAGCCAAGCTAGGGGTTTCTTAATACCCTACGCAACTAAACTCACAATCCTGGGCTTAGAAAGTTTAGAACTACGTCGCCTTAAACACGACTTCAGCACAGCCATAAAATCATCGGCCACAGCGTCCTTCCTGTCGACGACTACTTCAGCTTCAGTCACAACAACACATGAGCACACAACAGATAGAAACTCAAAGTAAATCACTCTAAACTCGATGGCAGGAAATACGACTTTAGTAACTGAGTAGTTGATGCCTGGAACTCACTACCTGACTCTGTAGTATCATCCCCTAACCCCCAAAACCTGACCCTTAGACTGTTCACTGTTGACCTCTCCCAATTCCCAAGAGGTCAGTGAGGGGCGTGCATAAGTGCACCAGCGTGCCTTCCGTCCCATGTCCCAATGTTTCTCTCTCTCTTAATAGTATCATGTATATAAAAATTGTTATATCTTTGTATACCACCAATATTGACAAAACAAATAAATAAAAAATAGAAGATAGAAGACAAGTTAAGATGAGATGCTGAATCCAAAGGCAAAACGCCCAGATTCCATAGAGCTTCAGACTCATGAACTCTCAACTTTCCTCTTTCCACCATGTATTCAAAATGGACAGTGATATTTATATCCTTGTTTTAACTTGTGTTCCTAATATTCTTTTTTTTTTTTTTTGGTGCTGGTGCTGTTCTTGGTAGGTTGAAATGAAGTGTTCATACCACTTTACAAGGCCTTGGTAAGGCCACACTTGGAATAAAGCATCAGTTTTGGTCGCCACAATGCATAAAGGATGTTGAGACTCTGGAAAGAGGGCAGAGAAGAGCCACAAAGAGGACCAGGGGATAAATGGAGGCTAAAACATATGAAGAACGGTTGCAGGAACTGACCATGGCTAGTTTAATGGAAAGAAGGACCAGGGGAGACACGATAGCAATGTTCCAATAATTAGGGGGTTGCCCCAAAGAAGAAGAAGTCAGGCTATTCTCCAAAGAAAAAGAAAGAAGGAAGGAAGAGAAAGAAAGAAGGAAAGAAAGAAAGAAAGAAAGAAAGAAAGAGAAGGACCAGGGGAGACATGATAGCAGCCTTCCAGTATCTCAGGGGTTGCCCCAAAGAAGAGGGAGTCAAGCTATTCTCCAAAGCACCTGAGGGTAGAACAAGAAGCAATGGGTGGAAACTAAACAAGGAGAGAAGCAACTTAGAACTAAGGAGAAATTTCTTGAAAGAGAGAACAATTAACCAATGGAACTACTTGCCACCAGAAGTTATGAATACTCCAACACTGGAAGTTTTAAAGAAGGTGTTGGATAACCATCTGTCTGAAGTGGTGCAGGGTTTCCTGCCTAAGCAGGGGGTTGGACTAGAAGACCTCCAAGGTCCCTTCCAACTCTGTTGTTGTTGTTGTTTTTGTTGTTGAGAAGGGAAGGGAATACCACATTTTTCAGAGTATAAAACGCACCTTTTTCCCGCACTAAAAGAGGCTGAAAATGTATTTGCGTCTTATACTCCAAATGTAGCTTTTCTGCAGCTTTTTAATTTTCCAGCTCCAATGAGGTTCCTGGCTTGTAGGCATTGGTTTTTTTCCATTGCTACTCGCTCTGAACCAGGGGATAAAATAATGTGCTGAAGCTGACCAGACTAAGGACGCTAGCCAGGTGAATACCTGGTGGGCAGATTCCCACCCCCCCACCCCACCCCAGACTTATTTTCCTCCCCCAAAACTAAGGTGGGTCTTATACCCTGAAAATTACGGTAGTTTCTTGGAGGAAAAACAGGGCAGGCTCTTCAGAAATGATGCAAAGATTTTTCCCCAGAGATTTATGGGTCTCGCCTGATTCCATGAGATCAAACGGGGCTACATTTTGTTCCTTTTAAAAGTACACACACACACACAAGCACAAACACACACACTGGTGTTTGTGTGCATGGCGTGCCTTTGCAAATATTGAGAGGTGCCCTAATTCTGCAGAAAATTCTGGAGAAAAAACTAGAACAGCTTTGTTGCAGGCGGTAGTGGGTTGCTAAGGATGGTGCACCAGTAGCGATCGCCATGCTGCGTGCGTGGCTTTGGTTACCTTGCGTGCGTGCGGCTCCCGGGGCGTTTTTGCTTCTGCGTATGGACAGGGGTCAAAATCTTGCGAGGGGACGCGTGCACAAGAGAGAGATTTTGGTGATCTTTTTTTTTGGCTTCTGGGCATGCACGGAAGCAAAAAAACCCCCGCCAAAATCTTGCACATGTGCAGACACTTTTTTTAAAAAATTATTGCGCATGAACACAGTGTGTCCGCCAGCAAAATGGCAGTAGGAGAATCCAGACTCCACCCAGATCTGACTGCAATTTGCCACGTTTGTGGTCCTTGTCACTCTCCTCAGTTGTTTTCTTGCAGGTGTTTCATGACGCAAATTAGGTCCCACCAGTAGCACTGATGTTGTTACCTAGTTTGGTATTGAAACATCTGCAAGAAAATAAGTGAGTTTGGAGAGCACTAAGGTACTCTCGGTGGTGGTGGTGGTGGTGGTGGTGGTGGTGGTTGTTCTTCTTCTTCTTCTTCTTCTTCTTCTTCTTTCTCTTCTTCCTCCTCCACTTCTTCTTTTTCTTTTTTTCTTTTTCTTCTTCCTCCTCCTCCTCTTCTCCTCCTTCTCCTCTTCTTCTCCTCTTCTTCTTCCTCCACCTCTTCCTCTCCTCCTCTTCCTCTCCTCCTCCTCCTCCTCCTCTTTTTCTCCTCCTCCCATCCTCTTCTTCTTCTTCTTCTTCCTCCTCCTCTTCCTCTCGTCCTCCTCCTTTTTCTCCTCCTCCTCCTCCTCCTCCTCCTCTTCTTCTTCCTCCTCCTCTTCTTCTCCTCCTCTCTTCTTCTTCCTCCTCCTCTCCTCCTCCTCCTCCTCCTCCTCTTCTTCTCCTCCTCCTCCTCTTCCTCCCATCTAGCACTGTGATGGGCAGCTCTACACACATATAAAATAAAATAAATAATAAAATTATATTTTAAAAAAATAATAAAAAAACAAAACAAAACAAATTAAAAATATAATGAAATAAAATAGGAACATAAAATAATGGTATAAGTAAAGAAATAAATAAAATAATAAAATGAAATAAAAAATAAATAAAATATAAGATGAAATGAAATGAAATAATAAAATAAATAAATAAAATAATTAAGTCAAATAATTAAATCGAATAATAAAATAAAACATGAAATGAAATGACCCGATTGCCCTGGAGACCTCTTCCAACTCTATGATTCTAAGATTCTATGATTCTATGAAATGAAATGAAATCAAATAGTTAATAGTATTGGATTATTATTATACGCTTTTTTATTATTGCTGTTAGCCGCCCCAAGTCTCTGGAGAAGGGCGGCATACAAATCCAATTAATAATAATAATAATAATAATAATAATAATAATAATAATAATAAATCAGGTAATGAAATGAAATTATAAAATAAAAAAATGAAATGAAATAAATATAATAATAAATGAAATGAAATGAAATGAAATGAAATGAAATGAAATAAAATAAAATAAAATAAAATAAAATAAAATAAAATAAAATAAAATAATAAATGAGATGAGATGAAATAGAAATGCAGGACATCGAAGCGAGAGCTGCTTAGCGAGAGGAACCAACGGCTCCTGCAATTTCCCTCCTGCAATTTAGGGAATTGCAAAAGGTGGATTTAAATCCAGTGCCCCCCCTCCACGACCTCTGTAAAGGTCAGCCAAGCCAGGGAGAAGCTGACGCCAGGCCGGCTTTGCACCCCCAAAAGGCCCCGTGTCTCCTGTCGCTACCCTCTAGGCAAGACTGCGCCCAGGAGGGTTCTGGATCCGGGCCAGCCCATTTGCTCATCCATTTGTCTTGGCTGGGCTCCGGGCTTCTTTAGCTGATTGCTCTGCAGAGGACACGCTTCTTAAATAACCAGGCACTTTCCCCAAATAGCCCAGAGACACTTTTTTCTTTCTTTCTGCAAAGGGTTTCAAGAGGAGAGAGAGAGAGAGAGGACAAAGCGAGGGAGGACGGCAGAGGAAAAGTCCCACCTGCAGTAGACGGGAGGATTCGTGGTCAACCCAAATTCATGGGCAAATACAAGTGCACCAGAGTGCCTTCCGTCCCCTGTCCTATTGCTCTCCTATATCTCCTATTCCTTTCTTCTATTCCTACATCTCTTATTCCATTCTTTCATTGATATATTTTACTATGAGTATCTCCTCTATAACCTTCATCATGTATTTTACTGTGTGTGTATATATATATATATACCCACTATATATACCCTGAGTCTGCGGAGAGGGGCGGCATACAAATCTAATGAATAAATAAAATAAATAAAATTAAAAAAACCCTAATTGTGTATCAGACTGACTAACTAACTAAATAAACAAACAAACAAACCAACAAACCAACAATACGCCCGGATCTTTCCACGGCCATCAGGGTTACGCTGGGAACACACCAGGAATATCCTGGGAGTTTTTTTGGCCTCCTTGCTGTGCCGAAAGGGAAAGGGGTACAGTGGGACCTCTACTTACGAACTTTTCTAGATAAAAACTTCTTGCAAACTCTGGAAGATGTAGAAACATAGATACATAGAAGACCTCCTGGTCCATCTCGTCTGCCCTTCTACTATTTCCTGTGCTTTACCTTAGGGTGGATCTATGTTTATTCCAGGCATGTTTCAATTCAGTGACTGTGGATTGACCAACCACATCTTCCGGAAGTTTGTTCCAAGCATCTACTCCTCTTTCAGTCAAATAATATTTTCTCACGTGGCTTCTGATCTTTCCCACAACTAACCTCCAATTGGGCCCCATTGTTCTGGTGTTCACTTTCCTATTAAAAACACATAGAAACATAGAAGATTGATGGCAGAAAAAGACCTCGTGGTCCATCTAGTCTGCCCTTCTACTATTTCCTGTATTTTATCTTAGGATGGATCTATGTTTATCCCAGGCAGGTTTACATTCAGTCACTGTGGATTTACCAACCACGTCTGCTGGAAGTTTGTTCCAAACATCTAATATGTACAATAATAAAAATAATATAATATAAAAATAACAATATTAATAACAATAAAAAGGCATAACAAAACAACAACGGTATAAGACAGTTAAAAACACCCCAATATAAAACAATCATTCTGATGACCTGCCTCAATCCAACTTAAAATAAAATAAAAATAAATGGTTTAAAGCATTAAGCATTTCTGGAAAACCTCCCAACACTTTGCAGACGGAGGAGGAGAACAATTATTTTAATGAATCCTCCCCAAAATGGGTTTATTGCGTCTTGATGCTCCGTTCGCTTCCACGGAAAACAGATCTATTCCTGGCAGTGCCAACCTGTTTGCTCTGGGTTGAGTGCCAGGCAGGCGGATTCTCTCCACGGCTCCTTTCCTTGATTGTTCCATTTACGGGCATCGTGGCCTTCTCGCTTTCCCATCGTTCGGAAGAGGGTGGGTGGGAAAAAGAGACCGGCATGGGATCTTGCCCCCATGACCAATAAATGTGATTGGAGTGTTTGATTGAGTAGAATATAGGGGGTTTAGCTGTAGTTTTTTAATATATTAGATTTGTTTTGTACACTGTATTTCTCTACTTATTCTGTGAACAACCCTGAGTTTTTGGAGAAGAGCGGCATACAAATCTAAATAATAATAATAATAATAATAATAATAATAATAATAATAATAATAATAATAATACAGTGGCATGCCCCGTGATGTGGTGGTGGGGGAACGCAGGGGGGTAGTAGGTTTATGCACTATTTAGTGAATACCTAATAGGTTTTTTTTATTGTCCTTCCTTCTCTAGTACCTTAGTATGATCCTCAATTACTTTTAAAATAGGAAATAATTCAATAGTACAGTGGTGCCTCTACTTATGAACTTAATTCATTCCAGTACCAGGTTCTTAAGTAGAAAAGTTTGTAAGAAGAAGCAATTTTTCCCGTAGGAAAAAGCAATGTAAAAGCAAATAATGCGTGCGATTGGGGAAACCACAGGGAGGGTGGAGGCCCTGTTTCCTCCCAGGAGATCCCTAGAGAGGCCCCACGCAGGCTTCTCCCTGCCTTTTCCGGCCCTGTTTCCTCCCAGGAGATTCCTAGAGAGGCCCCACAGAGGCTTCTCCCTGCCTTTTCCGGCCCTGTTTCCTCCCAGGAGATTCCTAGAGAGGACACACAGAGGCTTCTCCCTGTCTTTTCCGTACCCTGTTCCCTCCCAGGAGATTTCCTAGAGAGGCCCCATGCAGGCTTCTCATCGCCTTTTCCAGCCCTGTTTCCTCCCAGGAGATTCCTAGAGACGCCCCACGGAGGCTTCTCCCCATCTTTTCCAGCCCTGTTTTCTCCCAGGAGATTCCTAGAGAGGACACACGGAGGCTTCTCCCTGCCTTTTCCGGCCCTGTTTCCTCCCAGGAGATTCCTAGAGAGGCCCCATGGAGGCTTCTCATCGCCTTTTCCAGCCCTGTTTCCTCCCAGGAGATTCCTAGAGAGGCTCCACGGAGGCTTCTCCCCATCTTTTCCAGCCCTGTTTTCTCCCAGGAGATTCCTAGAGAGGACACACGGAGGCTTCTCCCTGCCTTTTCCGGCCCTGTTTCCTCCCAGGAGATTCCTAGAGAGGCCCCATGGAGGCTTCTCATCGCCTTTTCCAGCCCTGTTTCCTCCCAGGAGATTCCTAGAGAGGCCCCACAGAGGCTTCTCCCTGCCTTTTCCGGCCCTGTTCCCTCCCAGGAGATTCTTAGAGAGGCTCCACGCAGGCTTCTCACCACCTTTTCCAGCCCTGTTTCCTCCCAGGAGATTCCTAGAGAGGCCCCATGGAGGCTTCTCATCGCCTTTTCCAGCCCTGTTTCCTCCCAGGAGATTCCTAGAGAGGCTCCACGCAGGCTTCTCACCACCTTTTCCAGCCCTGTTTCCTCCCAGGAGATTCCTAGAGAGGCCCCACGCAGGCTTCTCACCACCTTTTCCAGCCCTGTTTCCTCCCAGGAGATTCCTAGAGAGGCCCCACAGAGGCTTCTCCCTGCCTTTTCCGGCCCTGTTTCCTCCCAGGAGATTCCCAGAGAGGCCCCATGGAGGCTTCTCATCGCCTTTTCCAGCCCTGTTTCCTCCCAGGAGATTCCTAGAGAGGCCCCACAGAGGCTTCTCCCTGCCTTTTCCGGCCCTGTTCCCTCCCAGGAGATTCTTAGAGAGGCTCCACGCAGGCTTCTCACCACCTTTTCCAGCCCTGTTTCCTCCCAGGAGATTCCTAGAGAGGCCCCATGGAGGCTTCTCATCGCCTTTTCCAGCCCTGTTTCCTCCCAGGAGATTCCTAGAGAGGCTCCACGCAGGCTTCTCACCACCTTTTCCAGCCCTGTTTCCTCCCAGGAGATTCCTAGAGAGGCTCCACGCAGGCTTCTCACCACCTTTTCCAGCCCTGTTTCCTCCCAGGAGATTCCTAGAGAGGCCCCACGCAGGCTTCTCACCACCTTTTCCAGCCCTGTTTCCTCCCAGGAGATTCCTAGAGAGGCCCCATGGAGGCTTCTCATCGCCTTTTCCAGCCCTGTTTCCTCCCAGGAGATTCCTAGAGAGGCTCCACGCAGGCTTCTCACCACCTTTTCCAGCCCTGTTTCCTCCAAGGAGATTCCTAGAGAGGCTCCACGCAGGCTTCTCACCACCTTTTCCAGCCCTGTTTCCTCCCAGGAGATTCCTAGAGAGGCCCCACGCAGGCTTCTCCTTGATTTTTCTGGTTATAGTTTTGGAGTCTCAGGGTTGTAAGTGGAAAATGGTTCTTGAGAAGAAGCAAAAAAATCTTCAATGCCCGGTTCTTAACAAGAAACGTTTGTAAGTTCCCATAACCACTTTAATCATTTTAATCATTGTCTAACACTGAACTTTTATAGCAATTCAAGAAAATTGAGCTACTTGCCTAATCTGTTATCATAGTGAACCTTGTGTGTTCGGTGCTAAACCTTCAAATGTCACTGTGCTCCTCAACAAATGTTGCTGTCTATCATTTGTCCTTTTGGTGGTTTCTCTTTGGAGTGTATAAATTTTTCGCGTTTTACTAAACATTTCTGCAGAGATGAACGTTTACAAGTATACTGCTAATATTAATTTCAATTGGAACTGGATGGGTGGGCATTGGATTTGGTATTGTGTACTGTACTGTTTTTTATTATTGTTGTGAGCCGCCCCGAGTTTGCGGAGAGGGGCGGCATATAAATCCAATAAACCTAACCTAACCTAACCTAATTTTTTGAGACTTTCATTAAAAATTTGTTAAAGCCCAAGCAAATCTTCGCAGGGTGAAGAAGGAAGAATACTAATAATAGAAATTACTATAAAGGAAAAGAAATTAATATTAATTATAACACTGATCAACACACAAAAAATCATCAGCAAATGTAATTATGGCGTTTGATGTGCTGATTCCAAAAATATGCTTAGATTTGTTCTATCACATGAGGTTTCTGATATAGAAGCATTTTTGTTATTTCGTTATTTCAACATTTTCAGTAACGACTGCCTTCTTAATGTCCCCAGTATATTTCCTATACCTTATAATCATGATGCTGCTCCGTGGAAACGACACCTGCTATAGAAAAGCTGTAGACATTTGGGAAATCAGAACCAAACAGTGATTGAGAAAAGTTCAAGACCAACTGTGATGATTACAAAAAATATTTTTTTGTAGATCTCTGTAATTTATGGCCCAAAGTACTGGACAAAAAGAAGTTTATAAGAAATTATAGGATCAAACTGATAGAGAGAGGGAATATTCATCAACAACTTGGACAAGGGAATAGAAGGGCAACTGATCAAATTCGCAGACGACACCAAGCTGGCGGAAGTAGCCAACACCCTAGAAGTCTTCTAGGCTCAAATTACAGAAAGACCTGGACAGACTAACACAGTGGGCCCACACCAACAAAATGATGTTTAACATCGACAAGAGCAAAGTCCTTCACCTAGGCAGAAAAAACCCTGGACCCACATACAACCTGGGAGAAACCCCTCTTA
>NC_091954.1:117329282-117331782 GCF_031021105.1 Erythrolamprus reginae | reverse complement strand
GATGGATGGACGGACGGACGGACAGACAGACAGACATATGATATAGAGATAGATAGATTAGATAGACAGACAGACAGATAGACATGGATGGATAGATGACAGACAGACAGACAGACAAAAGACAGATAGATATGGATGGATGGATGGATGGATGGATGGATGGATGGATGGATGGATGGATGACAGAGAGAGAGGGATAAACCACAGCCTTTGAGGTTGGAACTAGGAGTCTAGGCCCCCAGGTCTGATCAGGCCCTTAAAATTACAGGATGAATTTTTTCACTAGGTTAAAACATCCCATCTCAACTGCCCTCTTGTTGATCCGACTTCAGTCCAGCCATCTGTGGCAAGGGGGGGGGGGGGTTCACCTCCCCTCTCAAACCCTCTAGCAGTTTTTTTATTTCCAAAATTCATTTCCATGTTAAGGAATAAGATGAATTCACTGATGGGTTTCATGAACGAATCGGTGGAATGTAAGTGGCCTCCAGACGTTGTGGCTGTTCCATTACTGGATGCTTTCAAGAAGACGTTGGATGGATATTTGACTGGCATTGTATTATACATTCCCCTCTTGTGTGTGTGTGTGTGGACTAGAAGACCTCCAAGGTCCCTTCTTAGCCCTAATCTATGTCTCTGTGTTTTTAAGTTTTGCTTGGACCTGCAAGGCGAAGGACTCACCTTTCACCAGCAGAGGGCGCCCAATGCCCAGAACTCATGGATTAAGAAAAAAAAATGTTTTATTTTAAAGAAAGCTCATTAACAGAATAATGACAATTGGAAGGGACCTTGAAGGTCATCAAGTCCAACCCACCTGCGCAAGAAGGAGACCCTACACCATTTCTGACAGAAGGTCTCTCCTTGAAAGCTTCGAGTGATGAAGCTCCCACAACTTAGAAACCTAGGAGATTGAGGCAGAAAAAGACCTCCTGGTCCATCTAGTCTGCCCTTATACTATTTCCTGTATTTTATCTTAGGGTGGATCTATGTTCATCCCAGGCATGTTTCAATTCAGTCATTGTGGATTTACCAACCACGTCTGCTGGAAGTTTCTTCCAAGCATCTACTACTCTTTCAGTCAAATAATATTTTCTCACGTTGCTTCTGATCTTTTCCCCAACTTCAGATTGTGTCCCCTTGTTCTTGTGTTCCCTTTCCTATTAAAAACACTTCCCCCCTGAACCTTATTTAACCCTTTAGCCTATTTAAATGTTTCAATCATGTCTCCCTTTTCCCTTCTGTCCTCCAGACTATACAGATGGAGTTTGACCAGTTTGACGCCTAAGACCTTCCACCATTTTTGTAGCCCATTTTTGGACCCCTTCAATCGTATCCATCTCTTTTTGTGGGTGAGGTCTCCAGAACTGAACAAAGAATTATTCCAAATGGGGTCTCCCCAGCGCTCTTACAGCAGGATCACAATCTCCCTCTTCCTGCTTGTTATACCTCCAGCTATGCAGCCAAGCATTCTACTTGCTTTCCCTACAGCCTGACCTCACTGTTCTCATGATGATGAGAATGTATTTATTGGTACATAAATAATTGATAAAATACAGGTAATCCTCCATTTATGACGGCAATTGAGCCCAAATTTTCTGTTGTTAAGAGAAACATTTTGTTCAGGGAGTTTTGTCCCATTTTATATCTTTTCTTGCCACCAACCTTAAGTAAATCCCTGCAGTTGTGAAGTTAAGTCACATGGTCGTTAAGTGAATCTTTTGCTGGTCAGAAGGTTTGCAACAATGGGACCGCATGAACACTGCAAACATCATAACTATGAGTTGATGCCCGAGTGTCTGATTTTTGATCACGTGAGATGGCTGTTGTTTTTCGTAAGTGGGAAACGGCATCTTAAGTCACTTTTCACGATGCTGTTGTAACTTCGAACAGTCCCTCCACGAACTGCTGCATTTCAAGGACTCCCATGTTGCATATTCTCTATGAAATAAATAAATAAGGAGAAGAGAGCCTGTCATTCAGTCCATCAAAACGATTGGCTAGATCTTTAGCAATAATTTAACGGTCCTCTTCTCTTTATTTATTTAGCATCCCTTTGTTTAACATTTTTGCAAATATCTTCCATGTCTTTTCTTTCATGTACACTGAGAGCATCTGCACCAAGACAAATTTCTTGTGTTTCCAATCACACTTGGCCAATACAGTAAGACCTCACCTATCGCTGGTGTTACGTTCCAGACCTGGCCGCGATAGGTGAAATCCGCGATGTGGAATTTATCGATTGATAGTACTTATTTAAGTATTTATATTGTAATTGTTTGGTAAGTTTTCATTGTTTTAAGTGTTTATAAACCCTTCCCACACAGTATTTATTTTAGATACAGTATTTAAATACAGTATTTACAATTTTAGATATATATTTTTTTAAAAACCTGCCGATCGAGTTCCGCGGGCTGTTTAAATCTGCCGATTGATTTCCTCAGAAACCCGCGAACCAGCGAAGATCCGCAAATGATTTTTCTCATTAATATTTCTTGAAAACCCG